>NC_133326.1:39079910-39379910 GCF_042186555.1 Aquarana catesbeiana
CGATTGTTGCAACCGCTGTCCGGGTGGCTGGTCTCAGATGATCTTGGAGGTGAAGATGCTGGATGTGGAGGTCCTGGGCTGGTGTGGTTACACGTAGCCTGTGGTTTTGAGGCCATTTGGATGTACTGCCAAATTCTATGAAACGCCTTTGTAAACAGCATATGGTAGAGAAATGAACATTCAATTCAAGGGCAACAGCTTTAGTGGACATTCCTGCAGTCATCATGCCAATTGCACGCTCCCTCAAAACTTGCGACATCTGTGGCATTGTGCTGTGTGATAAAACTGCACATTTTAGAGTGGCTTTTTATTGTGGCCAGATTTTCAGGGGAAATTCCCCTGAAAATCCATACCAGACCAAAGGGCCTAGTGTGCTCTTGGAGCTGGAACCCATGCCATTTTTTTTTAAATTTGGCGTGGAGTTTCGCTTTAAGATCCTCAGAGCACAAGTCACATGCCAAAGTCGGGTCAGTTAAGATGGCGATCCGACTTTGATCTGACTTCAGTGATAATCAATGGGCTGAAGTAGGAACAAAGTCGGACCAAAGTAGTGCAGGGAGCATTTTCAAAGTCGGACTGACTTGTGTCGGACCAGTTAAGACGGCTCCCATAGGGAAACATTAATTTTCACACGTCCTGTGACATGAGCTCCCAATGTCGGAACGTTTGTCGTACCAGTGTGAACCCTTATGCCGTGCACACACGAGCGGACTTTAAGTCAGACTTTGCCCGGTGGACTTTTCGACGGACTTTACGACGGACTTTCTGAATGAACGGACTTGCCTACACACGATCAACCAAAGTCCGTCGAATTCGCACGTGATGACGTACGATCGGACTAAAATAAGGAAGTTCAGGAAGCCAGTAGCCAATAGCTGCCCTAGCGTGGCTTTTTGTCTGTCGAACTAGCATACAGACGAGTGGACTTTTCGACCGGACTCGAGTCCGTCAGATAGATTTGAAACATGTTTCAAATCTAATTCCATCCAACTTTTGAGAAAACAAAGTCCGCTGGAGCCCACACACGATCGAATTGTCCAACGAAATCCCGTCCGCCGGCCAAAGTCTGCCGTAAAGTCCGCTCGTGTGTACGCGGCATTACACAGATTTATACAGATTTGTGAACAATATTTGTGAATCTAGGATGGAAAAGGACCTGGGGGTCCTAGTAGATGATAGGCTCAGCAATGGCATGCAATGCCAAGCTGCTGCTAACAAAGCAAACAGAATATTGGCATGCATTAAAAGGGGGATCAACTCCAGAGATAAAACGATAATTCTCCCGCTCTACAAGACTCTGGTCCGTCCGCACCTAGAGTATGCTGTCCAGTTCTGGCCACCAGTCCTCAGGAAGGATGTACTGGAAATGGAGCGAGTTCAAAGAAGGGTAACACAGCTAATAAAGGGTCTGGAGGATATTAGTTATGAGGAAAGGTTGCGAGCACTGAACTTATTCTCTCTGGAGAAGAGACGCTTGAGAGGGGATATGATTTCAATATACAAATACCCTACTGGTGACCCCACAATAGGAATAAAACTTTTTCGCAGAAGAGAGTTTAACAAGACTCGTGGCCACTCATTAAAATTAGAAGAAAAGAGGTTTAACCTTAAACTACATAGAGGGTTCTTTACTGTAAGAGCGGCAAGGATGTGGAATTCCCTTCCACAGGCGGTGGTCTCAGCTGTGGGCATCGATAGTTTCAAGAAACTAGAAATAGGACTTTTGTGTACTTAGAAAAAGTTGTAGATCAGCAGTTCAGCTCAAGATAAATAGGAGCAAACACAAAAGTGTTGCGTTTATAATTTTGTTCAGTATATATATATATATATATATATATATATATATACACACACACATATATATATATACTGTATACACATATATATATATATATATATATATATATATATATATATATACATATACATATATATACATATATATATATATATCACCACTGAGATCTATACAGTTTTGTTATATTTCTATAGTAACAAGATTGTACATGTGAATTGTGCTTTATCGTGTAAACTGAAGGCCTATTTTTCCATAACCTTCAACCTTTGACTTGGCTTTCCCAAACATTCTCCACTGCTTTTACTTTAGAATTCTTTCTTTCTATGAAGGCTTTCACTCCCATGGCCCATCACATATCTCAGCTCTTACAATAACCCATTCATGGGCAACACTTAAGCCTGACTCGCATGTAATTTCATCATCACTGCAGATCTGACACATGTGTACCACTTGCATAGAGCAAAAGACCCTGTGCACAATATAAGTTATAAGCACTGGTTTTCACACTAAGCTGCAGAGCTGAACTGCCATGACAGCCCAAAGAAAAAAAAAACCCACAAAGATGAATCAGTTAATATTAGCTTGAGGCAAGTGTGTATTATAAATGGATTGTTTCAGTACAATCCTCCAGCTGGCATTTCGTCTGCTGATTTGTGAATAAAGTGAAGCGCCAACCATGAAAGTGTGATTTTCAACTTCTTTGCATGAAAGAGGGGATACTACATTGGTATTGGTTATTGTGAATTGAGTTCAATTGTATTTACCATAAAACCAGCCTAGATAACCCCTTAGAGCTGTACCATTCTGGATATTTGTCTATTAATTGAAATCAATGTCGTAATCATTGTGGTCACAGGAGATGATTCTGTATTTAACCCATAACATTAGATGAAGCCTAAGATGTGAGAAAGTAAGTGTGCAGCTAAGTTTGGGTGCTTTCACGCGGTATTACTGTACTATCTTACTAAACAGGAATCATCAAAGCCTTTTCAGACACAAGAGCAAGGTGAATAGGCTCTAGATGCATATGGATTGTATACAATGTCGCTGTCATACACTATGCTATAGACTCATTACTGCAAAAGTGGAAATGATGTGCTCTGATGATTTTTTTTGTCACGTATTACATGTAGCCAAGTGCTTGGCTAAGAATGGAAAGTGAGAGAAACACTGGCTGCAGCTGCTCTCTGTAACTGCTGCATATACAAAAACAGTGCTGTGCTAAACATAACATTGCTCATAAGGCGTTGATAGAAAATAGTCCAATTGTAGAAAAAACTCAAAAAACACAAATCCCTGAAATTGCAGATGCACCAGAAGACCCTCTACCTCGTGCATATACCGTCACCTCAAGCAATATAGACTCTTACCAGAGAGCCTGGACCCTTTATTACAGAGGGTCAAACAGGCTTGATGTAATAATCTTTGCAGGGGTCATCCGCTGGAGATGTGTCCTCAGAACAGATTAAGTACTTTCACTGGATAATCAGACCAGACTCCATTCCCCCCACAACCAGATTTAACCATGCAAATGAAGGAGATGCTAGATAGTGTAAAAATCCCAAAAGGCTAATTTAATAAAAGGTATTGCACTTACATTTGCTCATATGAAAACCAGCATTGTATACAACATAGGTGGCTGCCATAAAAACATCCAGATACTGTAAACAGGAACGAGAGGAACAGCAGGAAACAGCTCCTTTACCCGACTAGTTTAGTCACTAAGAGGACTTCTTCCAGGGCATGAGCATAATTTCCTGCTATCACAATATATAGGCAACGGGCAATTCAAGCCAATTCAAGCCTCACTGTCATTCCTGCAGCCACAGGAGAAGGAGGATCACATCTAAACCTCATGCTCATGCAAACAGGAACTAATATATAGGAAACTAGGCAATTCAAGCTAGAAAGGGAAATTGCCAGGAGGAAGGAAAAGGGCTACATTTTCTCAGGTTGTACAGGACACAACTTCCCTTTGCTGTGAGGGAGACCGGAAAGTGCACATCGCTTCTCTGTCCAGTGTGCACCATCACTGCTGCATATCAGCAGCCTGAGTGGGATCCAGAGTGCAGAGTTTTAGGGTGCCGAGTCACCTGTATGCACAGTAGTGGACTAATAGCTGTGTGTGACTGGATTGTGAGCTGCAATACCACTGGGACTGGTGAGCTGCTGCTGTGGGGATTTAATATCTGCTGTTATAGAGACTGAGCCCTTTAAAAACTGACCATACAGCCATCTAGTAGTCTGATTGCTGCCTGAAGGCTTGACTGGGACTATTCTCACATGCACCAGAAGTACAACTGGGCCCCAATGCTAGCCGGCTGAAGAGTTAGGACTAACGACTGTCTCTTTACAGCTGCTACTCAGAGACCTTCACCTATTGCTTATGCTAAAAGGTACCTCTCAGGGAATATTGCACCATATCCTAGTTATTCTCCTAGAGTGCACTCCAGGCTAGTTATAGAATTATTATTCACATTGCAGTTAATGCTTATATTCACTGTTAATTGCTGACTTTGCTTATTCAAGAGTTAATCCTAGTCTAGTGGTACAGAACTTTAATCCAAGTTGTCTTAGCATAGTAATTATACTTTCTAGCAGACTGCGTATGAACCTACCTTCTGTATGCTCATTTATGTGCAAATCACCATTTATTCTAAACTGTATCAATACATTGAGTTAATTTACCACTAAACGGTCTTGTGTCTATTTCCCAGTGATAATTCACAGCCAATTTCAAGGTATCTATACTCCTATTTATAAGTTCTTGCAGTAACTTTCATTCAACCAGGTATGTCAGAGGGGCTGAGGTTGTTCTTGGAGTTGAGGTGCAGAACAGAGAACCCAATTTTTATTCCCCAGGTGCCGATATCCTTCCGATTCCTCAGGTGCCGATATCCTTCCGATTCCAAGTAGCCCAATCTGGGTCATCCACCCGCAGAGAGGGAGGGAGGAGGGGAAGGACTTCGCTGTCCCCTATTTCAATGGAGTTCCCGGGTTGGACATCCACATTAATGTATTTCATAAAAAATAAAAATGGTCCACATAGTGTGACTCCGTTTCGAATCTTTAATTTATAATTAATAATAATGGTATGTCCAAGAAATAGGACTGGATAAACAATGAGAGTAAAAACTGATTTTTAAAAAATAGGAGAGGGAGCTCGCAGGCTCTCTAACTCTCCACGCGACATGGGGAAGCAGAGCTGCCTAGGATCGCCGCTTGCGTTCCACCGGTCGAATATCCAGAACCATGGTGGTGACAAACACGGAGGAGAATCACTGATGTTTTGGGGATGTGTGAGCTACAAAGGCGCAGGAAATTTGGCCAAAATTGATGGCAAGATGAATGCAGTATGTTATCAAAAAATACTGGAGGAACATTTGCATTCATCAGCCAGGAAGCTGCACATGGGACGTACTTGGATATTCCAACATGACAATAAACCAAAACACAAGGCCAAGTCGACCTGTCATTGGCTACAGCAGAATAAAGTGAAGGTTCTGGAGTGGCCATCTCAGTCTCCTGACCTCAATATCATTGAGCCACTCTGGGGAGATCTGAAACGTGCAGTTCATGCAAGACAGCCCAAGAATTTACAGGAACTGGAGGCTTTTTGCCAAGAGGAATGGGCAGCTTTACCATCTGAGAAGATAAAGAGCCTCATCCACAAATACCACAAAAGACTTCAAGCTGTCATTGATATTAAAGGGGGCAATACATGGTATTAAGAACTGGGGTATGTAAACTTTTGATCAAGGTCGTTTCTGTTGTCATTATGATTTAAAAAGAGTAAACACAGTTGATTGGTAATAAATGGCTTCAGCTAAACACTAAGCATGAGTGAAAGAAAAGTTTTTGTGTTATCATTCATATTTTCTGAAAAATGGCCAAGAAATCATAAATTCTGCCAGGGTATGTAAACTTATGGGCACAACTGTATATAAAAGAGATGTAGCACTGCTCCCGCAGGAACTGCTGGAATACTTGTCCCTGGGCTTCCCACTGATTATCCTGCAGCCAGTATTTCACACAACCAGGTGCACACACACTTCCGTTCGTTATCTCCAATGACCAGTCGAGGGGATTTGTTTTTATGTTTTTTTTGGAGACCTTGGATAGGAGAAAAGAATTAGTAGGATACTCCAAATGAACTATGCACATGTGAGGAAAACTCTCTCTGTAGAACTGTGGAAGCAGATGATCTGCTGAACCATACAGGGTCTGTATGGAAGAATAAGTCCCTCTATAGCAGAAAAGACTCAGTGGACTTTGTCATTAGACTCAAGTCTTCAAGACACTAGCCAATGTCTCCTTTAGCTCAACCACCCAGTATGCTGACTTCTAGGACCAGAGGGAGATTTCAGCAACACACACAGTCTTAAGGATCCCTTCAGGGTCTGTACTCACAAAATGTCCAGGGACAACTGGTAGCATCCTTCCAACTTCCAAGTGACACTCTATACCAGTGATACACAACCAGATCTGTAGACTATCTCCCTCAGTCAGCTTGCACAGGAACCCTGGGTTGTAGCTTGCAGGCTTCAGGCCCTCAGATCTGCAATCTGAGGCCGCATGTCCTTTCATGCTGGCCGCATAACCTTCCACAGCCGCCTCCTCCCCACCTGAACCTCTCTCCTCAGTGGTGGGCTGGACTGGAACCCTGAGCCTCAGACTTAAATATAGACACCCAGCATTCCTTGGGGCACATCCCCTTCTAAATGGCCAGGGCTGTATCTGCAGCCATGCTCTCATCTGTCAGGGTTTCCTCCAACTCTCCAATATGCCTTCTTGCTATTGGATCAGTACAAAACATCAAAACAGCATGAGCCGCACCCAGAGCACAATGAGCAGACCTTACTAAATCAATCACTGCTCTCTGCAAAGCAGACAGCACCTAAATTTGCCTGTCTGCTTCTCTCTTAAGCAGAAAAGCCAAAAATGATATACACTCACTAGCACCTACCTAGGAGGGTGCTACAGAGATATAAATCAAAAGTTTAAAAGTGTATAAACATTTTTAAATATTAGTACCTCAATCAGTTTTTCTAAGAATCCTGTTAAAACTATGGAAAATCAGTATTCAGATTGGAAGAGGAAGGGGCGGCAATAAGTCAGTCAGGCTTTACTGCATTACACAATACTGTGAATATAAGAAACTGAGCTTGCTGATTGAAGTAGAGAGCTCAGAGATATCCTCATTACTAGGCTGCCTCATTATCTATTCAGAGCCTAGACCAAATAGAATTGCTTTGAATGTAATGTGGAAAAGTAAATGGTTAGGACTAGTGATGAACTTGGGTTTTGGTTTGGGTTCTTCTGAACCCAGACGTTAGCTGTCATTGCTGAGCCAACGATCTGCAGGGGAGAGTTTCCCCTCATAGTCATGTGACAATATTAGAGCATTTATGTAGCATGCATCCCCACCCCTTTTTATAAGTGCAACATCCAATGCTGAATCAATCCAATATAAAGCCGCCACTCCAGTATGTTAGCATAAACTGACTTCCTTTAATGCAAAAGGGTAAAATACAGGTTAGTAAACATCCAATGCATTTCAGCCATTAGGCCATGATTATGGCCTAATGGCTGAAATGCATTGGATGTTTACTAACCTGTATTTTAGCCTTTTGCATTAAAGGAAGTCTGTTTATCCAATCACAAAATTGTCATGCAAACTCTGTGCCACATCCATAAACTAGATATATCAAAACTATTGAAATAGTAGAAACGTGGGACTTTTAAGGCATAGCATATTTTTGTGTAACATTTACATTTATTCAAATTTGCTTCAACAAGCTCAATCCATATGACAAAAAATTACAGTAAAATACAGTTGTGTATAAAAACAATCGATCTAAATACTGTAGCAATTGCGTATAGTAGTGTTTGCAGCTCAACGCATTTCTCAGACAGGGTCCTCTTCATCAGGAGATATCAGTACAGACTTTCCATAAATGCCATCTAAATGAAATGACAACCTTTTAATAATCATATCATAGTATTCTAAATACAACACAATATAATGAAAATGTGAATTTAATTATTCAGTACCCTGCACAGAGATACTCTTCCCCAAAGGGGGGTTGGGAGTGGGGAGGGTGCCAAGGGCCTTGGGTGCACATACATTTGCGCATAGGGGTCCCAGGGTGCTTTTTCCTCCTCCCCCCTACCCCCCTTTGGGGAAGAGTACTGAATAATTAAATTCTAATTTTCATTATATTGTGTTGTATAAATGAATACTATGATATGATTATTAAAAGGATGTCATTTCATTTAGATGGCATTTATAGAAAGTCTGTATTGATAGCTCCTGATGAAAAGGACCTTGTCAGAGAAACGCGTTGAGCTGCAAAGACTACTATACACAATTGCTACAGTATCTAGATTGATTGTTTTTATACACAGCAGTATTTTACTGTAATTTGTTGTAATATGGATTGAACTTGTTGAAGTTTTAGCAAATTTTAATAAATGTCAATTTTACCCAAAAATATGCTGTGCCTTAAAAGTCCCATGTTTCTACTATTTCAATAGTTTTAGAAGTCTGGTTATGCTGAGTTAAGGCTTTTCCTTGTATCCTTCTACAGGTCATTGACCCAGCAATGACAAATATAGAGCTAACTGTGGCATGGCAGATACACATATATATAAGAGAGCTATAAATCAAAAGTTTAAAAGTGTATTAACATTTCTAAATAGTAGTACCATAATAAGTCTTTAAACGAATCCCGTTAATACTGTGGAAATCAGTATTCAGATTGGAAGAGGAAGGGGCGGCAATAAGTCAATCAGGCTTTACTGCATTACACTGTGCTTTGAATATAAGAAACTGGGCTTGCTGATTGAAGTAGAGATGTCCTCATCACTGGGCTGCTTCATTATCCATTCAGAGTCTAGACCAAGTAGAATTGCTTTGAATGTAATATGGAAAAGTAAATGGTTAGGACTAGTGATGAGCTTGGGTTTTGGCTTGGGTACTTCTGAACTCAGATGTTATCTGTCATTGATGAACTAACGAACTGCAGGTGAGAGATTCCCCTCATAGCCATGTGACAATATTAGATCAATTATGTCATGTGCATCCCCACCCCTTTTTATAAGTGCAATCTCCCGCCCATGGCTGAATGGCAGCAACAGGGGAGACAGTGCTACAGCCCCCACTAAAATCCAAAGGTCCAGGCTTGGTGCTCAGGCTGAAAGGCTTCCATCAACCTCCAATGCTGAATCAATGCAAGAAAATCCAGCACTCCAGTCTGTAAGCATAAACAGACTTCCTTTAATGCAAAAGGGTAAAATACAACTGAGTAAACAGCCAATGCATTTCAGCCGCTAGGCCTTAATCATGGCCTAATGGCTGAAATGCATTGGATGTTTACTCAGTTGTATTTTACCCTTTTGTATTAACCCCCCTGGCGGTATTCCTGAGTCTGGCTCGGGGTGGATTTTCAGTACCAAAAGCGGTAACCCCGAGCCAGACTCGGGATCGCATCGCAGGATCCATGTAGAGGTTACTTACCTTGTCCCCTGGATCCTGCGATGTCTCCCCGCTGTGATCTGCTAGCCGCCGTGTCTCGCTCGATTCACAGTGCCGAGCTCCGTTCCCTGCGAGCGTTGCGACGCACGAGGACGGAGTTCGGCGCCAAATTCAAAAAGTAAAAAACACAGTATAGATACAGTATACTGTAATCTTACAGATTACAGTACTGTATCAAATAATTACACATCCCCTTTGTCCTTAGTGGTCTGCCCAGTGTCCTGCATGCAGTTTTATATTATAAAAACTGTTCTTTCTCCCTGGAAACTGGTGATTGTCCATAGCAACCACAAAATGTCCGTTTATGTCAAAAGTGCTTTTAGACCAGCTAGAAAACAGCGATAATAAATTAGAATCACTTGCAGAATTGAGCGATAGTGATTTGTGGGGAAATTCGTCATCAAACACTGAAAGTAATGACAGCGACAATTCTGCAGCTGAGCAAATTTCAATGTTTTTGATTTGATTACATTATTGAATGTTTATTATTATTATATTATTATTTCTTATAATTATTTATAGTTATTTATTATATTATAATTTTTCATTTTTCAAACTTTATCATACCTGGGGTGTCTACTAGACTCTTGTTTGAACAGATTTAAGTGAGTTATTCCTAAGAATTACAGGCCTACAATATAAAACACCAAATTTCCATGCAAAATAATTGTACCGATTTCAGCATCAAAAATATGAAATAATCATACCGCCAGAGAGGTTAAAGGAAGTCCGTGTTTGCTTACATACTGGAGTGGCGGCTTTTCCTTGGATTGATTTAGCTTTGAATGTTGCACTTATAAAAAGGGATGGGGATGCATGCGACATAATTGATCGAATATTGTCACATGACTATGAGGGGAAGCTCTCACCTGCAGATCGTTGGCTTAGCAATGACAGCTAACGTCTGGGTTCACAAGTACCCAAGTCAAAACCCAAGCTCACCACTAGGGCCTGATGGCTGAAACACATTGGATGTATACTTGTATTTTACTCTTTTGCATTAAAGGAAGTCCATTTATGCTGACATACTTGAGTGCTGTTTTTTCCCTTGTATTCCTCCATAGCTCATTGGCCCAGCAATGACAAATAACTTCTGGCTTTAAACCAAACCCAGCCTTATCCCCAGTCAGGAGTCTGGATAGTGTCTGGATTGGAAAACTCGCTGAACAGAATTACAAAATATTTGTTTGGTAAAACAGTAAAATATGTGTTTTTACCTTGCATTAAACTGTTTGCTATGCATGCACTGTATATGTGTATGTAATATAAATTAAGAAAAGGTTAAGTCTGATTGTATAGAGCCCATCTAAACTGGATACATATGATGAGGATATGTTGTATTTATGCTTTCTTCTGTGATACTACCCCGCAGAATGTATCCAAAGGTGAACCCAATGTGAAGAACGTGTTTGTGAGAGCAAAGTTTTAGAACTATAACAGAAAAGGGATTAGTCATCAGAAGCATTGCTGTATATAGGAGAGAGAAAGTTACTAGGCAACATGATTTGGGTATTTCTGACCTAATTCGTTAACTGCACTTCTTTAGTGCATGTGTGCCTTTTGCATATGTGTGTGTGTATCCTGTGTTCTTTGAATACAATTAGTTCTGTTCTTAAAGTGTTTCTTGCATTTATCCAAGTAAGGATGTCCTTATTAGACACCACGGGTCCACCACAGGTCACACTTGAAAAAGAATACCAGGATTATGTCTTACGGTGAACTGAAGAGGTAGACAACTTAATTTTAAGGTTCATTAAACAAGGTGAGACTGCAGTTGGTAGTGCGAGCTTAGATGAAACCTTGAAATAGGCTGAAATCAATCCATGCTGCACAGACTAAGATCTTGGTGAAACAATGTCCATTATGAAAACAAGGTCATTTATCATAAAAGAAGATTCAAGATGAGTCTGAGCAATACAAGATTAAACAGTCAAATGTTAAAACTTAAATGGAGCAGGTATAGAAGTCTAGAGCACTGTTTCTCAACCGGGGTGCTGTTTTGGTTTCCTGGGGAGCTGCAAACACAGGTACCAATTTACCCTGGACAGTGCCATGAGTTGCCGTTGTGCCGGCGGGTCGGTCTTTAGCATCATACCAATCAATGATGCTCTAGGGTATTATGCATTGCATTGTCTTTGTTACACCATCGGAACTCATTGCGCTGATCCAGGGCAGGTGGTATGCAAAGCCACTCCAGCATTCAGAAGAAGATGTAGGTCTGGCTTCTCTAGACCTACTCCAACTCTTGCCCTTTGTCACGCTGCTGGAGCCAAAAGGTAGGGTTTTGATGTGAAGAGGGAACTATGATCGGGGGGCTCTGTGATGAGGGAACTGCGTGATAGGGCACTCTGTGTTTTAGGGGGGCTTTCTAAAGGGGGGATTCTGATGTGAAGAGAAGACTCAGGGATGGGGCAATTTGATGTGATGTGGAACTTTAATGTATAGGTAGACTATGACATATAGGGGGGATTCTAAGGTATACGCAGGACTCTGATGTAAAGGAAGGTCTTTGATGTTATGGGGGACCTCTGACCTGATGAGGGGACCTTTGATGTGAAGGGGGGAACGGCTTTTGATGTAAAGTTAATTTCAAGGCAGTTGTGTGCATTGTTCCAGGCTTAGGTTTCCAATTTAGGTTTTTTGCCTACCTCAGGTAACATTTAGATTTTTTACATTTTAGGTTGGGATGCCTCAAGATTTTGAAAACTTTAATATGAATCTGATATTATTACAATTTATAAGAAGTAGATACATAGAATAGCGAATAGTCACAATAAAGGAGTTCTTTATGTTGGCACAGAATATCTTGCCATGGAGACAGTAAAGATGAATTAGGCTGGGTTCACACTGAAGCACGGAGCGGCTCACAGCAGGGGTCCGATGCGTCCCCGTTCACCATTTCAGGTCCAATTTCAGTCCACATTTTTGGCTGAATTTGGACCTGAAAAGGACCAGAAGATGCACAGGACTCCTGTACAATTTGCACCGGAGCCGCTCCGGAGGTGTGTAAACCTGATCCATAGAGAGCCGGTCACAATCTCCTGACATGCGAATTGGATGCGGGGAAATCCGCATCCAATTTTCAGTAGTGTGAACCCAGCCTAAATAGATTTAATTATTGTTTAGGGTTTATTGAGACCTATTTAAACTTCATCAAAATATTCAGTTTAAAGTATATATTGTGTATGAGATTGATTTTGGTTAAATGTTTGGGAATACATTTTAACAGTAACTGGGGCTTTCCCCTAGTGAGTGAAGCCAGTCATTTGGAGGGTGGGGTGAAGTGCCTAGATATGAGAGAAATAAAGAACAATGAAACAGACTTTGCATACTTTTAAAAGATGGAGGACTGAAAAAAAGGTTGAGAAACGTGGGTCTAGAGTAGGGGTCTCCAAACTATGACCCTCCGGTTGTTCAGGAACTACAATTTCCATCATGCCTAGTCATGTCTGTGAATGTCAGTTTTACAATGCCTCATGAGACGTGTAGTTCTGCAACAGCTGGAGGGCCATAGTTTGGAGATCCCTGGTCTAGAGAGATAAAAATAATGATAGTATAGAATGGAAGGAATGAATGACTCAATGAAGAACCTTTTCTTTGGTTGGGAAAGCCAAAGCAAAGATAAAAAATAAAATAATCAAAATAAAAAAAGGGGCCCTGATTTGAAGGTAAATTGAAAAGGACATTAGTATGTGAAGCTTTTGGTGTCCTTCAAAAACATCCACAAAAAGAAATGAAAAAGCAACCTGGTAAATGAAAAGTCATGAACAAACTAAATATTTCCTTTACTACCTGCTACAGTTTTGTTCATAACATTTATCTACCAAGTTGCTTTTTTTTCTCTTCCTTTTCGGCTGTTTTGGAGTACACCTAAAGCTTTACATGCTAATTTTTATTTATTTATTTTTAACCTGGTGGTGCACAAAAATTAACACATAAGTGTACAAAGAAGTGCACTTAAGGGTGTGACTCTAGTCCACCTCCCAAAGAAGTAGGACTCTACCCTGACTCCCCGGGTTGCAAGGCTCCTGACAGGGACAAGGTTTAACATGGTCCACCTAGCCAAAGGAACTGGTGGACCCCTCTCCTCATGGTCAGCGAAATTGACCCACTAGTCCTAGGTGTAGGGCTGTTCCGAAGAGAGACCCCCCCGGTTCAGGGGAGGAAGGAACCTGATGGTCACACATCCTCCCCCTAGACTTCAGTGTAGGCTTGATGACCCATGCCCTCCATCCTAATGAGAAAGAGAAACACAGAGAAAAGTGCAAGTAACAGAACAGTGAGAAAAATAAATACAATAAATAATGCCAGTGCAGGTGCATTGGCTAGGCCTTGAAACTGGTAGCAAAAATTGCCCCGGTCTTAGCCAAAAGGCCTAGCCCATAAAGGAGCTGTGGAGAAAAAAGCTTAAGTGCTGTGTCCTTGTGCCCTTTCTCACAGTGGGTTTCCCATGCCCAAGTGATATTATGAGCACCTCTGGAATGACCAACTCCCAAGGGCACTGACACCACGGGCTCTCTACCTTCCCAACCCATGGCTGGACCAGGCAGACCCATTCAAATCAGGAGGAACTGGGCCCCTTTAGTTCTCCCTGGGGAATTAATCCCCTGCTCCACATCCCTTGGACATCCTGGTTTCTGTTCTAGCGGATCAAACCTTCAGAGCCCCATCATACCGCAGAGGTACTATACAGACAGCCATTCCTACCCTAGGCCAGAATAGCAGTGTAGCACCTCTACTGGACACTAATAAGAACAGATACTACGCCTGACCTTGGCAAAAAGGTTGAGAGCTTTACATGTTAATGACCCATTCAGTGAAAATAATGACAGTGGCCCTGCAATGGCTCACAAAAAGCTAGCTATACCTTTGCAAATATGATGCCAAATAATCTGAATTGACTTTTGCTATGATGAAATTGCAGAGGTTGTGGGGGTTGGTTTTTGCAACAATGGATTATGGCTCATCCTTTAGGTACAATAGAGAAATTTCAGAGGGTAATTGGTTTGAATCAGGGTAGGGCCATAACAATAAGGCTCTTGTATTCGACATAACAGTTTTCTTTCTGATTTTGGAGCAATAAAGGCAAGAAAACACGTACACAATAAACATGATAAAAATCAATAGCACCAATCTGCTTGTTTAATAAATTCCCCACTTTTGCTAGTAGGCTGTTGAAAAGTCTTTTGAAGACTGAAAAGCTTATTAAAAGCTGACTAAAATAATCTCATAAATGAGAGTATTAGGGATGGTTGCTTTTCAGTGAATGATCCATGTGGATTTCCATGTCAATAGCCTGACTTAATTACATATGCAATGTGTTTTTCGCTTTGAAGCATTTATTAAATGCTGAAAACAGATTTTGCAGTAGGCTAAAAAATCCCACATATTTGTCAGTTGGTGTGAAATACAAGGGGATTCATCAGTTATTTTTTTTAAATTTCTGTTGCTAGGACCAAGCAGATTTGAAGGTGCCACAATGATGAGAAATTAGTATATGATGTGTGCTAAAGGGCATTCCATTCCATCAGCCCCCTCCTCCATTACTCCATACAAAACCCACTCAGACTTCTACATGGGAAAGAACAGCTCATTAATTTTAATCTAAACACAGAAGAATGTGCCACACAGGCACTGAGCAATAAGTTGGAACCTTCAAAGAATGGCCACCAAGACCATAAATGGCCATCCTCATATTTGAGGCCGATTTAATGGGTTATCTGTGTTTGTGATGTGTTATCTAGCTCACATGAAAAATGATGAAACCTCAAATTACCATTGTTTTCTAAAGGTGTAATGGGGTATGATGCACAATATGACCCATCCTTTCAATGAAAAGGCTGTCTGCAGATACACAGAATAAAAAAACCCTATGAAACCACAGGGCTCAACTATAGCAGCCCATGGAGGCACCATTCTGGATACACTTAAATGGTCAAACAACATTTCATGAATATGCCATATTTTACTACATGATGAAGCTCTGCTCCTTCTCAGGACGCCATATATTTTATGCCAGTCAAGGTGAAACTAACACATACATACAGATATATATGAGGCAAATGTATTTGGTGCCCCTACCTCTTGTCAGGATCATCATTTTATAAATATGTTGCAAAAAATATTTAAATATTTCATTATATCGTACAGATTAAACATGGTTAGCATAAAAGTAAAAATGGGGGTGAGGGGGGGTAGGTAGTAAGCATCCGCAATGTTTATATACAGTATATAAAATCTATACGTTAATCTTGGTATGGGGAATTCCACTTTTGTACCACACTATTTTTAATTTTTCCTGACCATTTTATTCATTATTGTTCTTTTACTAGAATTATTATAATTTTTTTGTTATTGTTTTTTTTCTACTACAGTGAATATTGATATTATCTTTTATATTTGAATGTAAAAAAAAATAAATTTTTCTATTAAATAAAGATTTTTTTAAATAATAAAAAATAAATAAATATATATATATATAGATATATATCTATATAGATATAGATATATATCTATATATATATCTATATCTATATAGATATCTATATCTATAGATATCTATATAGATATAGATATCTATATAGATATATTTATATATCTATATATATATATATAGATATATATATATGGAAAGCGCTAAGTAAAAAAAATTCATTTTAATATTTTAATTCCGCCATCTATACTTTCCAGGGTCCAAGCACAATTTTTGAAATTTAATGTATAGCCCTGTAAAAATGCTGCAAAGCATAGAAAATTGCCTGGTAAGAAATCCAGTGAGCTCCTAACAAACTGTAGTGAGATGTAAACGGCCTCAGCCTTGAGCTCCTCCTGAACCCACACCCTGGCGAATTTCACCTTGCCCACCAGTGCTTAATCGTATAAGCTTAAAGTGGATGTAAACCCTCACAGTGAAGTGAACAGCCTCAGATGATACACAGAGATGAAACAAATCTCCCTACATAAGTTTTACATGTAGATCTTCTGTCTTCAGCTTTCTACACTCTTTAGAAAGTGCACATTGTGTAATGCCGTGTACACGCGGCCGGACTTCCCGACATAAAAAGTCCGATGGGAGCTTTCGGTGGGACATTTGTGTGTATGCCCCATCGGACTTTTTCTGTCAGCATTTCCGATGGACTCAGATATAAAACATGTTCTAAATCTTTCTGTCGGAAATGCCGACGGAGTTTAGCCGGTTGGCAAGTCCAGCCATGTGTACGCGGCATTAGAAAGTCTTGTTTCAGCAGTGTGATGGGGAGTCTGGGCATACACGGTGAGTGAGCTGATTGGAAGAAAGGCACACCCCCCCACCTCCACATAGGCAGAGGAACGAAGAAACTTGCAGAGCTGTACTGTAAATAGACATGCTCTCTGCTTACCTATCTGTAAGTTACATCCTTGACACAAATTTCCAGCCGCCTTTATCTCCTGTGTCGGAGAACTTGTCAAAAGTTATCATGCTGATAACAGATGAACGGAGCAGCAGAAAGACACGGGACTTAGAGCTTTGGAGATAGATAAGTAAACACTACAGATTTATGTATCCAGTTCAGATTTCATGAATGGGGTTTACAACCACTTAAGGCAAATAGGCTTTGCACAGGAATTTGCCCCAGAGCTTAGTGAAGGAGGTGAACTTTAATTCTGAAAAGAATACCCAATTATGTACAAGGGGAAAAAAAGGGGAAAAAAAAAACATTTTTCTTTGCACATGATTGGATGATGGAAGCCAGCAATGCTTCACCTCATTCACTAAGCTCTGAGAAAAATTTCTTTGTAAAGTGAAGCTTACCTTGAGAAAATTAAGAATCGATTTGCCTTTAGTAAATCAACCCTGTGATGTTTGGAGGACCCTTGATTTCTGTTAGAATGAACATGTATTTTTTGCATTTGCAACATTGTTAACCACTTATGGACTGCCCCACGCATATATACTGCGGCACGGCGGCCCTCCTGCGCAAAATCACTTACCTGTACGTGGTTTTGTGCACGGATCTAGGGCATGGGCGACCCGCTCCCGCTGTGATTGGACACAGTGGGAGCCAATCAGCGGGTCCAGTGGGCACGACGTCCGCCGGGACCTGCTGATTGTTCTGAGGAGAGTCAGAACGGCGGTCTGCCTTTGTAAACAAGGCAGATCACCATTCTGCCAGAGGGGAAAATGGAGATCTTGTGTTTCTGCTAGTCAGAAACACAGATCTTTGTTTTCCTTTAGTCAAAGCACATCCCCCACACAGTTTGAAAGCACCCCCTAGGAACACATTAACCCTTTGATTGCCCCTGATGTTAACCCCTTCCCTGCCAGTGTCATTTGTACAGTGACAGTGTATTTTTTTTTTTTTTAGCACTGATCACTGTATTGGTGTCACTGGTCCCCAAAAAGTGTCACTTAGTGTCCAATTTGTCCGTCGCAATGTCACAGCCCCACTAAAAATCACTGATCGCCGCCATTACTAAAAAAGTAATAAAAAAGAAAAAAAAAATTCATAAATATATCCCATAGATTGTAGAAGCTATAACTTTTGCGCAAGCCAATCAATATACACTTATTAGGATTTTTTTTTACTAAAAATATGTAGCATAATACATATTGGCCTAAATTTGAGAATACATTCAATTCTTTTTTTTAATTATTGGATATGTCTTATAGCAGAAAGTAAAAAAATATTGTCTTTTTTTTCAAAATTGTCTGTTTTTTTGTTCATATCACAAAAATAAAAACCACAGAGGTGATCAAAAACCACCAAAAGAAAGCTCTATTTGTGGGGAAAAAAAGAGCATACATTTTATTTGGGTACAACATTGCACGACCGCGCAATTGTCAGTTAAAGTAACGCAGTGCCGTATCGCAAAAAAAGGCCTGGTCATGACGGGGATAAAACCGGTGCTGAAGTGATTAAAGAGACAAACATGTACATGTATGCCAGTGATGTGCTGCATATGTTTTGTTTTGATTTTTGTGTTGTTTGATCTGTTTATACAAAATCATTTTTTATTTTTTTTTACAATTTATGTAAACAGGTTGAAGTTGATGTTTTGTTTTATTCTTTCTACTTCTGATTATGTTTTTTTACCATCGTTCAATACATTATTCCAGTATATTAAAACTAACTATCCTAGAGTTATGTCTTCGGCTTGCTGTCTTTCAGTACTAAATGAAATTATACTCAAGTGTAATACTTTCTATATATAAATTAGAAAGACCAGAAGGATGGGAACACAATGTTTTAAAATCTATGCTTGCCTTGGAAAAAAGAAAGAGTTCTTGGAAACTTTTCTAATTTTGGGAGCAATATACGGCCAGCATTTTACCAGCATGTTCTGCTCTCATTCAAACAGGCAGACGTCGTTTAAATTGGAATTTTCAGTTAAAAAGAAGCAATTTATAGCTAAGATAATTCTCATGAAAATTGAGATATTTTCGAACAGAAAAATGGATGGTGAAGAAACGAATAGGAATAACAAAGAGATTATTCTTAAAGTGGTTGTTCACCTCAGACATGAAGTATGAACAAAGCATATCCCACTATAGTGTGTACGATCAAGTAAACGTTCCTGTATTGTTTGTACCTCTAGGTAAGACTATAATCATCGGTGCATGCGCTCTGAAGGAACACCTGTGCCATTTCTTCAGAGCCCTGAGCTGTGACCAGTGTCGAAGCCCACAAACCTGGAGGAGCACCGGGGAAGATGTCAGCCGTCTCAGCGGTGTGCGGGCACCGCTGGAGGGCTTTGTTCTAAGGTAAATATTTCTAAATGAAATCGCATACATGCATCGCATACTAGCTCATTATGCCTTTGTCATACACATACTTGCCAACAGTCCCGATTTTCCCAGGACAATCCTGATTTTGGGACCCACATGCGATCGGAGCTCTTCCCGATTAAAATACCGGGATTTTGCTTTTGTCCCTGGACATCGTGACTGTTTTTGGCAAAAAATGGCAGCGGGCTACACAAAGATGTGTTCAGTGGAGAAGGGAGGGGCAGCCAATCGGCTTCTCTCTTCAGAAGTAGACAATTCTGTTGTACACTGAAGCCAATTGGCTGCACGTATCGGAGACCCCTCCCCCTCTCCACTAAACACAAGGAAGAGATCAGCCGGCGCCAACTTTCTGTCCCATCAGATGTAAGGACTGGGGCCTGCTGGGGACACTGATGTAAGGACTGGGCTCTGGCTGGGGACACTGATTTATGGACTGGGCTCTGCTGGGGACACTGATGTAAGGACTGGGCTCTGCTGGGGATACTGATGACATGACTGGGCTCTGCTGAGGACACTGGTATAAGGACTGGGCTCCGCTGGGGACACTGATGTAAGGACTGGGCCCCGCTGGGGACACTGATGTATAGACTGGGCTCTGCTGGGGACACTGATGTAAGGATTGGGCTCCGCTGGGGACACTGATGCAAGGACTGGGCCCCGCTGGGGACACTGGTGTAAGGACTGGGCCCCACTGGGGACACTGATGTAAGGACTGGGCTCTGCTGGGGACACTGATATAAGGACTGGGCTCTACTGGGGACACTGATGTAAGGACTGGGCTCCGCTGGGGACATTGATGTAAGGACTGGGTTTTGCTGGGGACACTGATGTAAGGACTGGGCTCTGCTGGGGACACTGATGTAAGGACTGGGCTCTGCTAGGGACACTGATGTAAGGACAGGATTCTGCTGGGGACACTGATGTAAGGACTGGGCTCCGCTGGGGACACTGATGTATGTAGAGAATAGAAGACTGCAGATACACTGGTACAACTTATGTAGGAGGATTTGTTTCACCTCTGTGTATCACCTGAGGCCAGTCACTTCACTGGGTATATGTAATGCCGCGTACACATGATCGGAATTTTGGCCTGCAAAAGACTGATGAGAGTTTTTCATCAGAAAATGCAACCGTGTGAATGCTCCATCAGTCTTTTGCTGGCGGAATTCCAGCCAGCAAAAGATTGAGAGCACGCTCTCAATTTTTCAGTCAGGAAAAGTTCCTATCTGAAAATGCGATCGCCTGTGGCAATTCCGATGTGCAAAATTCCTACGCATGCTCGGAAACAATTCGATGCATGCTCGGAAGCATTTTCTCTGCTTGTCGTAGTGTTGTACCTCACAGCGTTCTTGATGGTTGTAAGTTCAGCAAACTTTTGTGTGACTGTGTGTATGCAAGGCAAACTTGAGTGGAATCCCGTCGGAAAAGCTGTCATATCTTTTTCTGACGAGAATTACGATCGTGTGTACGCGGCATAAGGGTTTACAACCACTTTTAAGTGAAACTAAACTCTCCTACCTTTTCAGCCAAGGAAGCTGGCATCTTAGCCTCTGTTTGATCTGCAACTGCCATGGTGCCATACATAAGAGTCATTTGATGGTTTGGTTGCCAGCACAATAATAGTAAAATAATGCATTTGGGTGGCAAAAATATGAATGCAATCCATACACTGGGGGAAAACCTCTGGGGGAATCTAGGAATGGAAAAGGACCTGGGGGTCCTAGTAGATGATAGGCTCAGCAATGGCATGCAATGCCAAGTTGCTGCTAACAAAGCAAACAGAATATTGGCATGCATTAAAAAGGGGATTAATTCCAGAGATAAAACAATAATTCTCCCGCTCTACAAGACTCTGGTCATACACCTGGCGTATGCTGTCCAGTTCTGGGCACCAGTCCTCGGGAAGGATGTACTGGAAATGGAGCGAGTACAAAGAAGGGCAACAAAGCTAATAAAGGGTCTGGAGGATCTTAGTTATGAGGAAAGGTTGCGAGCACTGAACTTATTCTCTCTGGAGAAGAGACGCTTGAGAGGGGATATGATTTCAATATACAAATACCATACTGGTGAGCCCACAATAGGGATAAAACTTTTTCATGGAAGGGAGTTTAACAAGACTCGTGGCCGCTCATTAAAATTAGAAGAAAAGAGGTTTAACCTTAAACTATGTAGAGGGTTCTTTACTGTAAGAGCGGCAAGGATGTGGAATTCCCTTCCACAGGCAGTGGTTTCAGCGGGGAGCATCGATAGTTTAAAAAAAACTATTAGATAAGCACCTGAACGACCACAACATACAGGGATATACAATGTAATACTGACATATAATCACACACATAGATTGAACTTGATGGACGTGTGTCTTTTTTCAACCTCACCTACTATGTAACTATGTAACAAGCAAATGTGACAGCTGCATGTTGCATACCCGTGGGTCTGTTGTGGACACAAAGATCACTTCTGATACTACAGTGATTGCCAGGGCCTTCTGGGTGCCGTCCCCAGTGGAGACTTGCTTGCTCAGCATGGGCGCTATTCACAGAAAACCTTGAATTTTTCCCAATAAATGCAAGCTGTTCTCTAATTGGACAAGGTGGAGATGTGGGGTGGTGACATCACAATCTCCATCTAGTCCAATCAGAGAATACCTTGCTTTCACTGAGAAAATTGCAAGACGTATGCGTGATTCTATACTTGTCCATCTGCAACCCTTTTTCTTCTCTCTGGCTGGTAATCGTTAGAGAAGGTAAACTAAAGGTATACATCAGCAGTTGGGCTGGGCCTGTATTAGCACAGTTTCACTTTTAGTATTTAGGGGATGTTAAGGCTTTAAGGGTTCAAGTGTTTAGAGGTTTACGAAGGCTCCATTCACACTAGCGCGTTTTTTGATGCATTTTGCATTTTGCAGAAATGCATGGGAATTTTTTAACATGGGTTCCTATGGAACATGTTCACATCAATGCTTTTTTGTATCTCTGCGTTTTTGGAAAGGGTCGGGGACTTTTTTTCATGCAAAAAGCAGCGTTTTGCATGTAATGGATTTCAATGGACAAGCATCAAAAACGCAAGTGCACAATTTTTGCTGCGTTTTTGCAGCGTTTTTGATGCGTTTTTGGTGCGTTTTTGCCGTTTTTTTTTTTTTTTTGTAATTTTTTTTTAAGACTGTAAAAAAAATGAAAAAAAAAAAAAAAAAAAACGCAAAACGCAAATCGCGGCAAAAACGCGGCAAAAACGCCGCAAAAACGCTACAAAAACGCTGCTCAAAAACGTGCCAAGCATGAAAAAAAAACCTCCAAAAACGCTCAAAAGCAACATGCATAGGTGTGAATCGAGCCTTAGAGTTAAAATGATTGTAAAGTCTCAATGTTTTCACCTTATGTGCTGCGGCAACCCCCCCAGAGCCCCCTTTTTCTTACCTGAGTCCGATCCAGCGATGTGCATGAGCCCAGTGGCTCCAGCCGCTGTTTCTCTCCTCATTGGAAAGATTGATAGGCATTGGCTCCTGCAGCTGTCAATCAAATCCACTGACACGAGCGAGGGGGGCAGGGCTAAGTTCCGCTGTCTGTGTCAATGGACGCAGCAGTAGGACTCAGAAGCGAGGATGCACAGGTCCCTCTGTGAAAAGCAGCTTTCCGGGGGGGGCACCCGATGAAGGGGAGGAACAAGAAGCACCAGCGGGGCACCCCAGAAGAGGAGGATCGGGGCTGCTCTGTGCAAAACCCTACACAGAGCAGGTAAGTATAACATGTATAACATGTTTGTTGTTTTTATTTAAAAAAATTAAAAAAAACTTTGCAACCCCTTTAAGTTAGGGAAAAACTGGGTTAAAACCAACTCCTAGCTGATTTACATTTTTGAAAGGTCCTCCAGCAGCTTTGGCTGAAATACTCACATCCTCTCTGGCACTGTACTTTACATTAATTCCTTTCTGCCACTAGATGTCCTTAGTTATTTGGGTTAAATGATGCTCAGTGTCTTAACATCTGAAGGAAGACTGAGGACATCCTGAGAATGCAAGACGTCAGGGACCCATCCCTTGAGAGTATGTCATCATGGCTTCCAGGACTTCAATACAATGATGCAGAATGCTGCTTGATGTATCATCAAGGACCGATCACTGATGGAGCAGATCCAAAGAGGACCCTGCTTCTCATGTAACTGTCTCATATCCATTTGGAAACGGTAAGTAGAAATACAAGTAAGCAATAACACTAAGGCAGTGTCTCTGGATGTGAATAGAAGGGACTGGGACTTGCCAGAGGTGGGCCTGGAATTGAGCTGTAAATGCTACCAGCAGGTTCGACTTGAATCTAAGATTAAAGATCGAATCACAGATTCTAGCAGACATGTGCAATTCGTTTCATTCCGAATTAGTTTTTCATCAAAATTCAGCATTTTTGTTAATTGGGACACATCCGAATTAACGAAAGACTGTTGAACTAAAAAGAACAAAAATTCAAAAGGACAAAAATCCGAAAATCGAAAATCCGAAAATTCTAAAGAATGAAAATCCGAAATTAGAAAATTAGAAAGAACGAAAATCCAAAAGAACAAAAAACATTTGGATAATTTCTATTATAATTAAAAGATTAAGTTTATTAATCATTATTATAGTTTTTTTTTTAGTATAATTTATTAATAATAAATAATAATAATAAAAACTATAATACTATATATTACTACATAGTAACTACTACTATATAATACTAATTATAAACTTTTACTGTAAATTATAGGTATTAGAATTTCCTTTCAAATTTGGCTGTTAGTAAATGTATATTGCGATACCTATAATTGAATAGTTTATAACTATTATTATAGATTTTACTATTATTATTATTCATTATTATTAATTCATTACGTTCCATTCGTTTAGATGCAGCATTCGTTATTTCGGGTTCATTCCTAACTTTGGATAAATTTGTATTCGTTATGTTCACTAACAGCCAAATTTGAAAGGAAATTCCAATACCTGTAATTTATTAGTTTAACTATTATTATAGTTTTTACTATCATTATTATTATTTATTATTATTAATTTGTTACATTCCATTCATTTAGATGCAACATATGTTATTTTGGATAATTCGAAACTTCGGATAAATTTGCATTCGTTACGTTCACTAACAGCCACATTTGAAAGGAAATTTCAATACCTATAATTTAATAGATTATAACTATTATTATCATTTTTATTATTATTATTAGTATTATTATTATCATTATTTATTATTTTTGGATGTTTGAACTACGGATTTTCGTTTTTCCGAATTATCGAAATAAAGAATACCGCATCTAAAGGAATAGAACGTAACGAATTAGGATTTATCCAAAGTTACAAATAATCTAAACAATGAATACTGCATCTATACGAATGGAACGTAACAAACTGGAATGTATCCGAAGTTACACATTTTTTGAAATAACGAATATCGATCATAACGAATGATCCGAAAAACAAATCAAAAAAACAAATGAAACAAAAACAAAAAATAAACACATTTTTCGGCAGTGCACATGTCTAGATTCTAGTTCCCCAGTATCAAAAGTTCTCTTTCCTTAACCCACCATAGCCACAGAATCTAGAGAAACAAATTCCTCTGATCTGTAAGTTGGCCAACAACCTGTTCATTTGCCTTTCTTGCGTTACCCTCCCTTCACTTCTTTCTCAAAAAGCCCAAAAACGTACTTACATACCATAATTTCTACAACATTATGTATGAATGTATACCCAGTCATTTTCCCTTCATTTGGAAGTATATTTTCATTGTGGTTTTTCATACTCTTATGCCCCATACACACGGTCAGACTTTGATCGGACATTCCGACAACAAAATCTTAGGATTTTTTCCGACGTTGGCTCAAACGTGTTTTGCGTACACACAGTCGCACAAAGTTGTCGGAATTTCCGATCACCAACCACGCGGTCACGTACACTACGTACGACGAGACTAGAAAAGGCCAGTTCAGAACCAAGCGCGGCACCCTTTGGGCTCCTTTTGCTAATCTCGTGTTAGTAAAAGTTTGGTGAGAGACGATTTGCGCTTTTTCAGACTCGTGGCTTTCAGATTGTTTTCTGCGGTACAGTTTGTGCTTGTGGGTTTGTATCTGCTCTTCAGTGCATGCAGCGAGTACCCTTGACTTGTCATTGTGTTCTTGTTCATTCGTTACTGTTTTTCAGGTCGCTCTTCACAGGCCTTGCTGTTCTTCAGTGCGTTCTGTTACTTCGTTCTGAGCAGCCGACCGTTTTCTAGCCATGTTGCGTATACGTACTCCTCGTAGAGTTCGTGCTGTGCGGGGGCTTGGTGTTGGGGTCCTGACCTTGACACAAGTCCAGTCCATGAACAGGGTGGGGAGGAGTTCATGGACCAAGAATTGGTTGCTTCAGCGTGACCAGTTCTCTCATATGCCTTTGCTCCGTGAGATCCGTGAGAATAATCCTGATGATTTCAGGAACTTTCTCAGGATGACGGACCCTGTATTTCACCGTTTGTTGGCTTCGCTGACCCCCTATATCAGCAGGCAGGATACCTGCATGAGGCAAGCCATCACTCTGGAGCAGAGGCTCGTCGCTACCCTGCGGTACTTGGCGACAGGGAGAAGCCTGCAGGACTTGAAGTTCTTGACAGGCATCTCCCCCAGGCTCTGGGGATCATTATCCCAGAGACCTGTTCTGCCATCATCCAGGTCCTGCAGAAGGAGTATATGAAGGTAAGATTTTTATCCTTTAATATCACATTTTATTGTATTTAATGTTTGCTAATATATTGTATTTCTTTCCTCATTCCCTAATTACCATGATTGGAATATGCTGTGAATGTCCCCTTTGTCCTCATGCATGCTGGATTTTTCTGTAATTATTTTTTTGTCCTTCATACATATTTGCCTTCACTTACCTCCCCAGCATGCTCTCCTGGCCCTATATTCACCTCATGTAGTCACTTAACAATGTATTTTATCAGCTCCATAGTAGTGCTTTACCCCAAACACCCCCTAAAATGTTTACAAATCTGATTTGTGCTTTAAATTCAGGCAGAGTGCCAGAGGCTTTTTTTTGTGGTGTCCCCAAATCATTTTTATTAACCCTCCCTCCCCCCAACTGCTAAGTCAGCTGATCCCAATTCTCTATCTATCCTCAATCATCTATCTGCTGACTTTGCCAAACCCATACACACTATACCCATCTCTTTTGTGGTCAGATGTATGGATGAATTACCCAAAGCATGTAGTGCAAGGGCCTGCCTGTATACTTTCAAATGGTACTGTTTAAAGTTTTTGTATCCTATTATTATCTTGATAGGTAATATCAGAATGTCCAAATGTGCTCAAATGTGTACAGTGTGTATTTATATCTTTGTATTATGACACTTCTTACCTGTCCAGTGGGCTGCCAATAGTGTAACTAAGGATGGGCTGTTCCAAATAATACCCATTATTTAGGCATTCATCTCTCAATGAAGTGAAGAGGGTTACCTGTCCAAGATTCCCCCCCCTATAATGTTAGAAATGGCCCATGAGAGGGGGGGGGGGGGGGGATATGATAGGTGTACCTTATACTTTGGTGTTGTAAAATTCCCCTTAATAAATGTTATCCGGATGTTGGCCAAGAAGGTTTGTGTCTAATCTGCTTTCCATGTTTATGTGCAAAAATACTCATTTTTGTTTTTTTTTTCTCAACAGTTTCCTTCCACGCCACAGGAATGGCAGACTGTGGCCTCCCACTTTGCCCAGCGGTGGGATTTTCCTAACTGCGGAGGGGCAATTGATGGGAAACATGTCCATATCGTACCACCACCCAACTTGGGGTCATACTATTATAATTACAAGGGGTTCAATAGTATTGTGATGTTGGCGGTGGTGTCGGCTAATTACGACTTCCTGTATGTGGACGTGGGGAAGAATGGCCGGATGTCCGATGGTGGAGTCATCACCCAGACGGAGTTCTACAGGCATCTCCAGAATGGCAGCTTGGACTTGCCACCTCCAGAAGAGAATGTGGAAGGACTCCCATTCGTCTTCGTTGCGGATGAAGCATTTGCGCTGGGGGGGACCATCTTATGCGGCCATTCCCGATGAGGACCCTCACCCCGGAACAGAGGGTTTTTAATTACCGGCTGGCCAGAGCCAGAAGAGTGGTGGAGAACACATTTGGAATCATGGCCAGCCGGTTCCGCCTATTTCTGACACCCATCCATATGGCGGAGTATAAACTTAATCATATAATCCTGGTGTGCTGTGTTCTACATAACTTTTTACGCCAACATTCTGCCAACTATACTGGCTCAGTTGGGCCTGAGGCCGGAATGATAAATGAAACAACCCTGACAGTGCTTGAAAGTGGCCGTCCTGGCTTGCCCTCCCTGAGTGCCCATGATGTCCGGTTAAGATACCTTGAGTTCTTTGCGGGTAGGGGGGCCATCAATATGCCAGCAAATTTGTGAAGCCTTTTATCAAATAAAACCAAAAAAAACAAACAAATCTTTGTTGACATTTACTGCTTGTGTTTGTTTTAGCTGACCGTGACAGAAATGTGGGGAGTCCTGAAAATAGCGTGATTGTGTAACCTTATACAAAGCACTGTTGGGTGTTATTTACTAAAGGCAAAGACACTTTGCACTACAAGTGCACTTGAAACTGCACTGAAACTGCACTTGTAGTGCAAAGAGGATTTGCCCTTAGGAAATAAGCCCCATTGTCACAGAAAACAGCAATTACATCACCACAAAAGTGTTGTAGCATTCTTGATTAACAATCTTTTTAATCCCTGCACAATCACATGTGTATTTAGAAAAGGTTTTTAAAACAAACCAACATGTTTGTTGTATAACAATTTTGGGGGGGGCATTATAAAAAATATAAATGTCCATTTAAGATAAAACAGGCATGTGTAAAACCAACAAGAAAAACACAAATCTTGAACTTACAAAGTTCACATTTGGTAGAACTTGAAGGCAATATCAGACAAGAGTATTTAGGAACTGTGTTTGATATTGCGTTCAGATGGGGTGAAGTCACCCCAGGAAAAGCCAAATTTGGAAAATGCACACAAATTTCCCAATGTCAACATGTGCTAGCTGCCATCACGGGGGATCAAGGGACCTGTTTTGGGGGAGAAACCCCTTCCTCTCAGCTACTTTATTATTGAGGAAGGGGTTGCACCCCAAAACACGTCCATTGATCTCCCGTGATGGCAGATAGCACATGTTGGCACACTGTGTGCATCCTCCAAATTTGGCTTTTCTAAAAATCGCTAAAACATTTTTAACATTGTAGCACACAAAAAACAAAGTGTTTTGGAGGGGTTTTAAACTCGCCCCAAAACATCAATGATGTTTTTATTTTTTTGAATAACATCATTGATGTTTTTCTTGAGGTTTTCCAATTGTAAATTACACCCCATGATCTCCCCGATCAGGATCTGGGCACTTTCTGATGTGAAAGGATCTGGATCCACAACGTCACGATCACCTAAAAAGAGAGAAACCAAACAAAAACAGGTATCAAAAATATGCCGGCATCCATCTCTTACCTAAGCCTGTGGTCGCAGACACTCACCTGTTGTGACAATTTCCACCACGTCTTCTTCCTCCTGCTCTTCTTGGGTTGGGGGCATTTCCCCTTCTTCCAGAGGTGGGGGGTCTGTGGTCTCCTCGGATGAGGGGTGTCCTCCGAGTCTTTTCTCCCCTATGTAAAACAAAAATGCTATACTTAGCACACAGATATTTGATGGCAGAACTATAAATAGGAAACATTGCTTGGAAGTGGGGTACAATTGTCTATTTTGGCAGAGTTCCAAAATGTAGCATTTTCAGTGTCCTTTGTCAAGCTGCAATACTTTACCTGTTTGGTACAAGCTTCCCAGATGGAGTCACCCCTATAGTATACACTGGAGCACCTGTGTGGCCCTCCTAATAAAAATGGTGTTCTTGTGTCCCACACTAGTGCTCCAGTGTCCAGATGTGAAAACCGCTGCTCAGTGTCCTCTCCTTACACAGAATCTGGTTTGCATTTCATTCTAGTAACAAAGCCATCTACACAACCAAATTAGTTTCATACAAGTAGGGCGTAAAAAATGTGGCCAAATGCATATGGCCAAAACAATGGTGTTTTATAGGCCGAAAGAAAAATGTTTGATACGAACGAATAATGTGCCCATGAACCAGAAAGTTGCCATTTTAAAATGTACACTTGTAAGAAAAGCACATGGAGCAGCACGAACGTAATAAACACAAAAAGAATAGGAACACAGCACAACTACTTACTTTTTTGCAGCACTCTCCGGATCTTTCTGTACTGCTCGTGTTTTCGTAATTTGAGGTCTTACCACAGCTTCCTGAGCTGATCTTTTGATCGACGTACCCCGAAATGCCGGTGCAGACTTTTGCCATGATCTTGGCCTTTCTGACATTGGGGTTGCGGTAAGGTCCATACTTTCCATCGTAGTCGGCCTTCTTCAAGATGTCGACCATCTCCAACATCTCCCCAAAGGACATATTTGAGGCCTTAAATCTCCTTCTGGATCGGGACGTTTCTGGCTCCGGGCTTTCCTCCTCCTCGTTCCTGTAATTAGCACGCACCTGCTGTGTGTCCGCCATGTGCTCTTTCCCCACTGCACAGAACGAAAAGGGGCGGGGAATAGACTAGAAAGAACATCAGGGGCGGGCGGAGTTACACGCATGCGCAGTGTGTATAAAGCGCAACACGCGTGCGTATTATGTACGATGTGTGAGCGGAGGAAGGAGCATCGGAGGCTCCGATCGTGATAACGATGGTAAGAACTAAACTTGGGTCTATACAGCCTCGAAATTGAAGCCTATATTGTAACAAGATTAGGAGAGTTTGGCCTGACCTTAGGGTTTGTCTTGTGTTGTGTCTTGCAGAGAAAATGGATGGCTTCAATGACCACAACTTCCTCCCCCTGTTCATAGACAAATACAGGGAGCTGTCCTGTCTGTGGCAGGTGAGATACCCCCATTATAACAATAAACAAAAGAAGCAGGCAGCGCTGGAGAAACTGCTGGAGTTGGTGAAGCCGGTGGTCCCCACAGCAACCATCCCCTATTTAAAAGCCAAAATTGGTGGCCTGAGGAGCACATATCTTAGGGAGCGCAAGAAGGTCACAGATTCCCAGAGATCCGGAGCTGCAGCAGATGACGTTTATGTCCCCAGGCTGTGGTACTATAAGAGACTGCGATTTCTGTCAGACCACACTGAAGTCAGGGAATCCCTCTTTACTCTTCCTTCCACTCTTCCTTCCACCCCAGATGAGGCTTCCGATGTCCAACCTGGGCCTTCCAGCCAGGAAGAACTGGAGGAGCCCAGCTGGAGCCAGGTATAGCATTCTTCTACAGATTTCTTGTCAATAAAGAAATTATGTTTACTAGATGTTATTATTGATCACTAATTGCTGATTGAAAAAAGTGTTTTACATATCAATAGACAGTAGTGGGCACCCAAAATTGGGACAAGAATGAAAAATGCTGGGCTCAGAATGATAGTCTGTTATATTTGTTAACATTCAATTTGCAACAGTCAGGAGGTGAAAATTGTGTGTGATTGATGAATAAAAAAACTAAAACTATGTCCCTTTTTCATACACAGGAAGACCTCAGCCAGTAGGAAGCTGTGGAATGTGGCAGCCAGGAGGAGGTGGGGCTAAGTTGCAACCAGGAGGAGACGGGGCTAAGTGTCAGCCAGGAGAAGCCTGGGACAAGTCGAAGCCTGACCAAATCGCAGGTTCCTCTCCTCCGCCTTCCATACAAAAGAGCGAGGAAGGCGACTCACATGCAGGATTCTGCGCTCAGGCTCATTCGGGAGGCTTCTGCGTCCCTCCGAGCCTTACCCACTCCTGAAGAGGCCTTTGCCTGCATGGCTGCCACCAAACTGCAGGGCATGCAGGAGGGTCAACGCCTCATGTGTGAGCAACTTATTTATAAAGTCCTAACTAAGGGGCTGAGTGGCGAAATCACACCCAAGACCGACGTGATTGAGTTGGACCATCCTCCTCCTCCTCCTGCTGCCACAACTCCACCACCAGAGCCACCGCGTGGAAGAAAGGGAGGAAAGAAGACAAGAGAGTGATGACCCTGGGTTCAGTCTGGTCTGACAAAAGCTGCAGTCTCTTGTATGACCACAGCCTGGGGACACAGATGTCATCTGCTGCTTTACGGATCTCTGGGACTTCTGGACCAGACTGCACTCCCTTATATATGGACTCCTCAGGCCACCAATTTTGCTTGAAAATAGTTGATGTGTGCCCTGGGGGTCCAAGGCTTCACCCATTTCTGCTGTTTCTCCAGTGCTGCCTCCCTCTTTGTTTAGTTGTGAGCCCTTAATAAATGATTTTTTTGGGAAAATTATACTCTCCTATGTGTGTTTTCATCCAAAAAGGACAGTTTGTTGGTGACGATTCAGGTACATTTCAAAATACAATGTGAAGATAACAAGAGACAACAACACCAAACAATCTCCTACAGATTAAATAGAACAACATATCAATGGTGTTGTGGTAACTTGACACACAAAACACACACAAAAATATTCTGGAGTAAAAATAAAAATACAATAAAACAAAGATCAGCCTTGAAAAAAAGACAAACCAAAAAAAAAGAATCTGCCTTAAAACCTAAAAAAAAAATTCCAACACAAAAAAAATGTTGTCAGATGTGACAAATCTAAATATATTAAGGGAATCCCGCTAAATAATAAAGAAATAAGTTTGTGAGAAGTCTGTGTGAATATGAGCAGCAAAACTACTTCATTCTTCTCACATTATAAAGAAGAAGAGAGTGCGCTGTATTAAACCATTTTTAACATTGCACCGTGACGAAAGTGTTGTATCCATTGCGAACGCTAAATTTACCAGACCGAGCTGTTCCGTCTCGGAATTTCTTCTGAGCATGCGTGGCACTTTGTGCGTCGGAACAGGCCACAAACGGTCGGAATTGACGCGATCGGATTTTGTTGTCGGAAAATTTTATAGCCTGCTCTCAAACTTTGTGTGTCGGAAAATCCGATGGAAAATGTCCGATGGAGCCCACACACGCTCCGATCGGACATTTTCCATCGGAAAATCCGACTGTGTGTATGGGGCATTAGACATTCTTTTTTTGAGGGAAAAAAACATGTGCTATTTCCCTTTATTTAAATATTTTGGGCTAAAACCATTTTAGCATATACTTATATTGCAGAATTTTCTCCATTCAAAGTCTCTCTAATGGCTTCATATGTTCCATCTGTGCTGTTGGGCTTTTTACAAGAAAAGTGTTGAAAATAATAATCCATTTTAATGAAACAGTAAGAGTATTAATTTTGTTCTGTACATTAATACATGCATGCAGTGTCTAGACCTAGGCTTGCTGGATAAATACTCTGCAAGGATTACATCTACCACCTTAAGAGTCTGTGAAAAATAGTGCTACAATCCTTAAAGCAAACCTTCAGTATTTTTTTCATCTTTCCGTCTATTTAATCTTCTGCCCTTGTTTGTTGTTTTAACTTTGGATAGTAAAACATTTTTTTTCTACTAGTAAATACCTTATACAGCCCACTTCCTGTTTCTTGTCTGGTCATTAGATTAGGCTTATGACATCATGCACAGATCTCTCTCTCACTCTCGTGAGAGTTTGCCAGGAAGGGAGAGGGATGAGTCATAAGAGGACCAATGAGAGTGGCAGGGCTGCAGAGCTGGAGGTGTGCCTCTGTGTGTGTCTGTGTAAATCCAGGAAGTGAGAGCGCATTTGCGAGCAGCCGGAGCGGATGCAAACTTAGATTGCTCCGCACACTCCCGTCACATAGAGCTATCATCAGCAGCCCTCCTATCCCGCTCGTCCCAGCACAGTACTGGGGAGGCAGGCACATAGTACGGAGACATACCCCATGCTCACCTGATCAACGGGAAAGACCTACAGCAGCATTTCCTACCCACCTCTTGGGTCAGCCAAAGGATTCAAGATGGCGACCAGCACAAGCTCTATCCAAGCAGGGAAGGGGCAGCAGCAGCCACAGTTACAGAGGAACAGAGGACAGCCATCCACCCACGGATTACTCTGCATGGGCTCCCCCACAGTCATCCAATCCTCAGGCCGACAGACCATCCTTGTCCATCATCCAGCCCTGCAAGTCCTTGTCACAGGCCTCTATACCATCTCCAAGCCCTGCTCCCCATGCTTCATCTGCTTTAGAAAAGGATATGGCAGATATATTCCTCAGCCAGACAAGTGGCCAAGATTTAGATCCTGACAGTCCTGAGGGATCCCCAGATCCTTTGCCTGCACCACTACCATACTATACAGATACTATCCTCCTTGCCCGCTTGAAAAAGGAGTTAGAGAAAGCCACTTCTAAATTGGCCTCTGACCTGAAGCAAGATCTTCAGAATTTGGGATGCCGTTTAGACAGCATTAAATCCAAAGTTGATGACACTGTCCACAGAGTAGCACAGAACTCTACCATGATTACTGATCTCCACAATCATCTGGAGGAAGCTTACACTACAATTGACAATCTTGAAATTCGTGCCAGATGGTGTAATTTCCATATTCATGGTTTACTAGAAACAGTTAAAAATATCATTTCTATCACTTCTTCCCTGATGCAATCAGCTGTCCCGGATATTGATGAAACCCACATGGAGATTGATCGCATTCACAGGGCCCTAGTTCCTCTGAAACCAGACGGGCCTCCCCGAGATGTGATTGTAAAGCCTCACTTCTTCAGGGTCAAGGAAGCGCTCATGCGATATGCCAGGGAACACCCGGATCTGGAAGTTGAAGGTTATAAAACCCAAGTCTTTGCAGACATTTCCCAAGCTAGCATTCAAAAAAGAAGAGCATTTAAACCTTTGTTTTCCCCTCTGATTTAACGCGACATTCGCTATCGCTGGAATTATCCTTTCTGTTTACAATTCACATATAACAATCAATCATATGCCTTCTCTACATTCGCTGACGGTGAAAAGATTTTGCTGAAGTTGGGATTTATCTCTCATACTCCCTCACCTCAAGACCCATCAAGATCCAACGGCCCTTCTCCTCCACTTTCACCTCTTTGGTCTTCCCCATCCTCATGGAAATCCGTAACTTTACGCCGAGTTACCTGAAAAAATTCCTGACTGATACATATTGCCTTGCTTTTTTTTTCTTTTTTTTTTGCTTTGTTTTGTACCTTACAGCAGTGGCTTTTCAGTGGTCCTATCACGGGACATTAGCTGCTGCCTATGTTCGGTTAACATTTTTTAGATACCATACACCTGGTATCTATTACCTTCTAGGTCATTCTGGTATTGTCGTACTTGGGACCTATTTGTCTTGCTAAATATTTGCTATATTTCTACTAATTATTGGTCCATTATAAATGTATATTGGGTTTTTTTTTGTTGTTCAGGAACATTTAGAAGGGCATTTTGCTTGCTATATAATATTTGTGCTGGGAGGAGGCTATGCACTCTCCCTGTTTGTCGGACTCTCCCCATCGTCTACCCTTGGCTGAGACTCCCACACTCACAGAACCTGTGTTCTGGACTACGTGGTTATACTATATTTTGTTTCAGTCTTTCAATTTATTTTTCCATGTTATACTCCTTGATACTGGGCGTCCCTAAGCCCACGTATCGACTACTCTCTTTTCTCTTTTCTATCTTCTCTATTTTTAAATTTTTTTCCTTTTCCTCCCTGAGGGTCAGCCAGAGGTTCTCTTGGTTTCTGAAGATGCCCATACATTGGAGTTGCTGGGTAAGTTTACCTATTACAGCTGTTTTAGTCTTTTATCATGTCCAAGTTAATTGACTCGAACGGAAGTGCTTTCTCATAATGTTCAGGGGTTGGGCTCTCCATCTAAATGTATTAAGGTGTTTAATTATTACAAGTCACTGGGTGCTGATAGCTATTCAGAAAACACAGGTAGCGTTTTTCAATTCCATGCTCCGATCTTTGGCGCCAGAATTTGAGGGAGATGTGATCTTAGCTGGTGACTCTATTCTAGCATTAGACCATATACTAGGCAAATCTCACTTGTCTCAACTTCAGTCCCCTCCCAAACAAAGCTGAAAATTTGCTCAGCTGTTACATCATCATGACCTGGTTGATGCTTGGAGGGAGGCCAACCCTACTGCTCGAGACTATCCCCACCTTTTTAGGACTCATAATCGTTACTCACATATTGATCATGTATTTCTCCTTTCGGGGCTATTACCCAAATTGACAGCAGCTAAGATAGTGTCGACGACCTGGTCTGACCATGACCCTGTGGTACTAATGTTTTCTAACTTAACGATCAAGTTAGCTAAATCTCACTGGAGGCTAAATGAATCTATACTCAGTAACAAATCTTACTGCTTAGATATTATTACTCACCTTAAAACTTACTTTGATATTAATAAAGCAGAAGATACCACTCCTGCCATTAATTGGGCAACACACAAAGCTTCAATACGAGATTTCTTGATTCAGTTATCATCCAGACTTAAAAAAGCTTGCGATGAAATGATCCTGGTCATGTCTACAGATTGAGCTCACCAAGCAGTTAAGCCTAGCACACAAGGGCTGAATGTCCATAAAAAACCTTTAGCCTTTACAACCACTTTAAAGATACAGCCCCAAGTGCAATTTTTAACAAAAAAAGAAACATTTCTATACGGAAAAATGAATTAAAGCAGAGCTTCATCCAAAAGGGGAAGCTCCCCTTGTTTGCTTCCTCCCCTCTCCGCTGCCACATTTGGCACCTTTCGGGGGGGAGAGAGTACCTGTTTTTGACTGGAACACGTCCCCACTTCCGCGGCGAGGTCACCTGGAAACTCGGCCCCCCTCCTCCTTCCACTGCCACCAGGTTATTCACAAAGAGCATTAGGGTGAAAAAACATGAGGGTTTACAACCCCTTTAAGTGCTTTTTAGTGAGAGGGTACTTTTGCATGCTTTTGCAGTTTTAAAGTGGAATTCAACCCCACTGGGTGGCTTTACCATAATGTGGCAAGTAAGCACAGCATATTTACACACTTGCCAGTCAAATCATCCCCTTCCTGGATTGTAGGGGCTGCAATTTTCCTTATTGCTCTGTTGACACCATTGATATCTTCATCGGCGTTTGGCATCTTTGGACATCCTATTGCTCTGTCACTACCATTATTATCTTCACCCAGTCTTCGTTGGGGTTTGGCACCTTTGTCCATGTTGTTGCTCTGTCTTTGCAATTTATATATGTACCCATTTTTTGTCAGGGTTTGGCATCTTTGGCCATCTTGATTGGTTGACAAAATGGTGTGCAGTTAAAATCATCCAAGGCTTACCGAGGTTGTACACTGAGTTGCATGCATAAGTCAGAAAGCACTGCATGAATCCACATATAAGCTCTATCAGTGAAAACAGTAGTACAGAACTGATTATGAATTTTTCAAACAATATGTAATTTTGATAACCCACTAAAATGCCAAGGTGTGAACAAGCTCTTAATGAGCTTAAAACCCTTAAAACATCTCAACTTCTAGTACATTAAAGGATCAATTATATATCCACTAAACTCTCCAAGTTTGCTCAAGCAGGGCTAAATATGATTTGTGATTCCTCTTTAGATTATGCAAAGAATAGCAGTTAACCAGATACTTTAAGGGATGGTTATAAATGATATAAAGGTTTATCCAGGTTTGTTATATTTCAGACACTCAAAGATGCATATAACCCTTTTCCAGTGATATTATCTCCAGGATAATGTCAAGATGTTTCATAAAAGTAAAGAAGTGATATGGGAGTGTTATCATAGTGTGGAATCAATCAAACAAATAGCAATTCAACATTTATAATGACATTTCTATCAACACATCAAAACCCCTTAAGGCATGTCACAATCTCAGTATATATATTAAAAGAGAATAATTAGGAACAAATGTGCACTACAGGAAAATAAAAATGGCACTACATTTTCATCAGTTGCTTGAACCAGAAATATTTTAGAGATTTGATTTTGTTGTATTACATCACAAAATGTGACTTGATGCATGCTAAATTGTAGCCATAAGATAATAATGGTGTTATAATAGTGGTGGCCCGTACATTAGGGTCTCTGCCCCCCTATCCATTCGTCCAGCCCCCTAATCTGCATGCAGGGTGCCGGACGTATGGATTCTAATGTTTTTTTTCTTTTGAAACTTGTGATTAGAGCCAGAGGCTTTAATATGCTTCAAAAAAAGGGTGGGTCTCGGGGCGCAGGGCACTGCGTCTGAAGCCCACCTAGTTGTGTGACAATAGCGAATGAGTATTTGCTATTGTCACACCGATTCTCCTCCTGGCCAAACAGGAAGCGGGTCCTGAGACCCGTTTCCTGATTCGCCAAAAGGAGAAGCAATTCTATTGGGCAGCAATGAGGAGAGAGGAGGATGGAGGAGACGTGGACACCACAAAGGGGATGCAGGGGGCGAAGCCACCGCCCAGAGAGAATCGCTGCCCATGGGTAAGTGTGGAGCTCATCAATCAACCGACTGACTGGGGTTGTGCTGGTGACTCAACCCAAATGACCCACGGTGGCGGGTGGTGATGTGTGCAGCAGACCCAATTGACCCACAGTGGGGGGGTGGGTATGTGGGTGAACCCGACCACCGGGGGTGGCTGTGGGTGCATTGTGTGCCACCCCACCCCCCACAAAAAATATACCACCAGCCGCCACTGTGTTATAATAATGGCTAATGTACATTTATGCTTAGGGATTAGGGTTAAAAAGTTAAGGTCAGACTTCAGGATATGGTTGAATGTCAGTGGATGCATTGCCAGTTAGACATTAGGGTTTATTCCGGCCCTTGTGTGCTAGGCTTTCACTGCTTGGGGTGAGCTCAATCTGTAGACAAACGTTTCTCAGCATGATGCCTTGTACTGGAGAATGATCGACATTCTATTTTAGCACTAGGAGCCCACAGCAGTAAAGATCTCAGTCCCAGTACAATGCATTCATGTTGATCTTATAATAAAGTCAGTGCAAAGGCTGAAGGGTTTTTTTTTTTTCCTTAAAGATTTTAACAGACAATATATAAATATCAATATAAAAGGACACTGCTCCAACTGGAGTACAAACAATAATTAGATACCAATGACGAAGCCAAAAAGGGACTGCATAAAATACAATTAACATTCCTAACATGAAAAGACATAAAATGCTCCTCGAGATATCGATGCAATGCCATGTTTGTATAAGGTATTTCAGGTCCTCTGAAAAAATTCCTAATCTGATTTCTGTTTGTTCCGCATATCATGAGAGGAGCGGGAGAAGGAGCCGACAAAGTGAGCCCATTACCCCAGAATCTCCACCCACTAGGAATTAGTTAGGGGAGGGATAAGTAAAGAAAGAGAAAGAATAGGGAGAGGGGGGGAGGGAGTGTATTGGAAAGGCTAATGCGAGGAGAGGGGGTGGGATGACCACCAGCTACCCTCCCCATCTACTTCTGGTAGCGATATATGTAGTATAAAAACCCACAATGCCTTCAGATTGTTTCCACAGAGAGAATAATAACTGTGGAACACCGGTTAAACATTGTCTATTATCAGCTCTTGATACCTTTGAGAGTTTCAATATTTAAACCAGGCTTCCCATATATTCGAGAAACTAGAGAGCCTATCCTGGGTGGTATAGATCAGCTCCTTCATCGCTGCAATATGATTGATGCATGACGCCCATATTTTCATGAGAGGAGCGGGAGAAGGAGCCGACTACAAAGTCAGCCCATTACCCCAGAATCTCCAACCACTAGGAATTAGTTAGGGGAGGAATAAGGAAAGAATGAGAAAGATTAGGGAGAGGGGGGAGGGAATGTATTGAAAGGCTAATGCGAGGAGAGGGGGTGGGGTGACTACCAGCTACCCTCACCATCTACTTCTGGTAGCGATATATGTAGTATAAAAACCCACAATGCCTTCAGATTGTTTCCACAGAGAGAATAATAACTGTGGAACACTGGTTAAACGTTGTCTATTATCAGCTCTTGATACCTTTGAGAGTTTCGATATTTAAACCAGGCTTCCCATATATTCGAGAAACTAGAGAGCCTATCCTGGGTGGTATAGATCAGCTCCTCCATCGCTGCAATATGATTGATGCATGACGCCCATACTTTCATGAGAGGAGCGGGAGAAGGAGCCGACTACAAAGTCAGCCCATTACCCCAGAATCTCCAACAACTAGGAATTAGTTAGGGGAGGGATAAGGAAAGAAAGAGAAAGATTAGGGAGAGGGGGGGAGGGAATGTATTGAAAGGCTAATGCGAGGAGAGGGGGTGGGATGACCACCAGCTACCCTCACCATCTACTTCTGGTAGCGATATATGTAGTATAAAAACCCACAATGCCTTCACATTGTTTCCACGGAGAGAATAATAACCGTGGAACACTGGTTAAACGTTGTCTATTATCAGCTCTTGACACCTTTGAGAGTTTCAATATTTAAACCAGGCTTCCCATATATTCGAGAAACTCGAGAGCCTATCCTGGGTGGTATAGATCAGCTCCTCCAGCGCTGCAATATGATTGATGCATGACGCCCATACTTTCATTGAAGGGGTCGATGTGGACCTCCAATAATCCGGTAAGCATAGCCTAGCACCATTAATCATATGCATAGCCACTGACTTATAGTATCTTTTCCTGGGTATTTTGGAAAGATGAAGGAGGTATTGTGCTGGTGAAAACTCCAGTGGGAGCAAGGAAATTGCAGTGGTCACGTCATGCACCTTACGCCAGTATGGTTGAATCAGTGGGCACGTCCACCATATGTAGAGAAAAGTGCCCAAGTCCTGTCCGCATCTCCAGCACTGATCTGAGACTGTCGGGACAAATTTATGAAGTAGTTCCGGTGTCTTGTTAATTTTATATCCATTTTCCTGGGTGTTCACGTTCATTGAACCTTTGTGGATATAAAAGTGGATGTGATCCCAGCTTGCTTCCTCTATCACTGTGTCCAGCTCGGTCTCCCAAAATGCATGCTCTGAGCGCAAAAAAGTATAAGGTTCCCCGAACATTGAGGCATAAAGCACTGAAATCACATGATTCTGGGGAGACGAGCTAGAACACAGCGATTTAAAGACAGTAGGGGCTTTTGTGAAGCCTTCTCTGTTCATTGGGTTATCAAGATAGTGTTTTAATAGTAGATAGGCCCAAAAAGTGAAGGACTTGGTCAGGGATAGTGCTACAAGCTCTCCCTGGCAGAGGAACCTGCCCCTGGAAAAAAAATGTTTAGCTTGCATCTCTGCGTAGGGAAATTCAGCTGAAACGTTGGCCTTAGCCATACTTGGAAGATAGTCTGAGTTACCCTTGATAGAGTGATCACGCAGTCTTTGGCTGAGAATGCGTGGACTTTACAGGCCCTTTCAAAGGCGTGAAGAGTTGCCCAATAAGAGGGTGTGACTGGATGTTAGGTGTTATGTGTTTTCTAGAGAACCAGGGGATTGAGCGGAGTTCAACTCCTGAGATCAATTGCTCCAAGAGTACCCATCCCTTGCAACGGGTATGTATTCTCCAATCCACCCGATCCAGATGAACAGCCTAATAATATCTCTGCAGGTCAGGAAGGCCAATGCCACCACCAGATTTTGGCAACAGCAGTTTCACCCATCCAATTCGTGTCACCTTGGTTCCCCATAGGAAAGCCCTGCACATCCTCTTATATGCCGCAAAAAGAAGGAAGGTGGCAAGTGAATTGGGATAGTCTGCAGTTTATACAGAATGCGGGGAAGCACCGTCATTTTTATAATTGAGGCTCGTCCAAACCAGGAGATGGTTGGCACGTCCCACCTATGGAGGTCCTGCTGTGTAATTTTCAGTTCTGACAAAAAGTTTTTGTAGTATAGGTCCGTTAGTTTACCAGGTAGTTGGATACCTAAATAGGTGATGGCATCCGTCTTCCAGCGGAAGGGGAAGTTTGTCTGACATAGATGTACTAGCTTAGGGGGTAAAGAGATTTTCATTGCAAAACATTTTGAATAATTAATTTTTAAATTTGAAATGAGTTGAAACTGTTCTAGGACTTGCATCAGGTTGGGTAAGGATTTTAATGGGGATAAGAGGAAAAGCAGGATATCATCCGCGAAGTCGGCAAGCTTGTATTCTCGATGATGAACCTCAATGCCTTTTATGTTTGGATTTGCCCGGGTGCAGCCCAAGTGAGGTTCCAAAGTAAGGATATATAGTAAGGGAGACAGAGGGCAGCCCTGTCTGGTTCCATCACGGATGGAGAAGGCATCCTACAGGTGGCCATTGACTCTAGCTCTTGGATTAGCGTATAGCGACCGAATAAAGGCCTGCATACAGCTCCCCAGTCCTAGAGCCTCTAAAACTGCATCCATATAGTCCCAGGCCACTCGGTCGAAGGCCTTCTCTGCATCTATTGCCAGGAAAAAGCCTTCTCGTTAGGTGGAGGTAAGCCAGTGATGTAGGTTTAGAGCTTTAATGTTATTGTCTCTGGCTTTTCTGCCAGGGACAAAGCCAACTTGGTCGAGACCCACCCAGGCAGGCACATGGTAAGACAATCGGGTTGCAAGGATCTTGGAGAATAGTGTGACGTCCACGTCCAGAAGCGAGATCGGTCAGTAATTGGCTACATTAGTGGGTTCTTTATTCTCTTTAGGGGTCACCGAGATATATGCCTCTAATAGGCCTCCTGAGGAACATGGGGTATCTGATAGGGTATTGAAGGCCTTGAGGAAACCTGGAGCCAAAAGATCCGCAAAGCTTTTGTAATATTGTGCCGTGAGGCCATCCGGCCCTGGACTCTTACCAGGCTTTGTGGCCTTTTAAGGCCTCCTCCCATTCCTCTGAGGACAGCAGGGCTTCTAGAGCCTTCCAGTCACTAACCGACAGTGCGCGAAGGCTATACATGTTAAGAAAGTCTCTTATCAGATCCGATCATGTATTTGCTGCTATCGGGCTATGTTCACTCGATTTGAGATCATACAGTTTGCTATAAAAGGAGTGGAACTGGCAAGCAATGTCTTCATTCTTAGAATGAGTTAACCCAAATGTACCCGTTACATTATGGACAGTAGAAGTGAGGGTGCGTTTTTGCGTGAACCTTGCTAAAAGTCTCCCTGGCTTATTACCTTGCTCATAGAACAATTTCTGTGATAACATCTGCCGCTTACATGCTCTTATAAACAGTTCTTCTAGCAGTAATGCCCGTGTGACTGCTCGGTTGCTACCTTAATAGCCAGTGAACATTTGTGCTGCGCTTACAGTTTAGAGATTTTGGCTGAGAGGGCTCGGACCAAAGTTTGGTGTTCCTTCTTTTTCCTGGCCGTGATGGCCACCAGGTGGCCTCGCACAACACACTTATGGGCCTCCCATTGAGTCACTTGTGAGAAATGTATCGGAGGCAGTCCTAGTCCTGCTGAACTACCTAATAGGGGATAGTATGTGGTATTGGGATAAAGGAATACTATGCTGGCTGTTTTCAAAAGGGGAACCTGCCTCTTTGAGGTGGGGAATAAATCTAGCACCAAAACAGTTATACACACTCTACCATCCAGAGACTCCAGATTTTAAGTATAGACATTTGAGGGAGAAACCTCAGCCATGAAACATGAGGATAAACCGATCAGGCCTACCCATAATAGGTGAGTAAGGCCCCCACCGGAGCACCCCCCAACTGACAGAGCCAAAGCTCTCAGTAAGATCAAAGGAAACAATAGAAACACACTGCAGGGCCGCCCAATAAAGGGCATGACCACTGCTGTGTGTGCTACACCGGTCCGTGGGGGCCCCTGCACCCAGGAACATCTGACTTCATTGTATGTCCAGGAAACAGAGGCCCCAACGCACCACCCCTCTCCTGGGTTCACTACCCAGGGCAACATATATATTAAGAGAGACTATAAAAGAATAAACTGTAAAAACATATGGGAACTCCTATAACCTAATGTAGACATAGTAAGAGCATCCCCTGACTCAGGAATCTCCAGCTCTTCCATCCTACTTCCCGTGCAACACAGGAGAAGTTATTGAGCTGAGGCTCTTTATAAACATAAACCTTCAGGATTTCTAGTTATGAGAGGAGGAATTTCTGTTCTTCCACCTCCTGATCTCCCAATAACCAAACCCTAGTATTAGCCTAGGGTCGGTATCATGGGGGCCTCAGGAGGCATAACACTAACAGCGACATGAGACAGATAACAATACTGGTTATCAGTAAGGATGAGCCAAACACCCCCCCCCCCCCCCCCAGTTCGGTTCGTACCAGAACTTGCGAACAGGCAAAAAATTTGGACAAACACACGAACACCGTTAAAGCCTATGGGACACAAACATGAAAAATCAAAGTGCTAATTTTAACGGGTTATATCCAAGTTATTGTCATAAAAAGTATTTGGGGACCCGCGTCCTGCCCCAGGGGACATGTATCAATGCAAAAAAAAGTTTTAAAAACTGCAGTTTTTTTTGGGAGCAGTGATTTTAATAATGCTTAAAGTGAAACAATAAAAATGAAATATTCCTTTAACCACTTGCTTACTGGGCACTTAAACCCACCTCCTATCCAGAATAATTTTTAGCTTTCAGCGCTGACGCACTTTGAATGACAATTGCACGGACATACAACACTGTACCCAAATGACATTTTTATTATTTTTTTCCCACAAATAGAGCTTTATTTTGGTGGTATTTGATCACCTTTGTGGTTTTTATTTTTTGTTAAAAAAATGTAAAAAGACCAAATTTAAAAAAAAAAAAAAATTATATTTTGTTTTGTCATTGATGTACGCTGATGAGGCGACACTAATGGGCACCGATAGGTGGCAGGGATGGACACTGATGGGTGGCAGTGATGGGCACTGATGGGTGGCAATAATGGGCACTGATCGGTTACACTTATAGGCAGCACTGCTAGGTGGCACTGATTGGCACTGATAGGTGGCACTTGTGGGCATTGATAGGTGGCACTTGTAGGCATTGATAGGTGGCACTCATGGGCATTGATAGGTGGCACTGGTGGGCACTGTGGGCACTGTCAGGTGGCAATGGCAGATTGTCATCGAGAAGAAGTGTCACTCGGCGGGAGCCTCCCATGGAGGCGGAGCTGTTGTGTTTTTTTTTCTTTTTTCGGCTCGTCGGGCGGCGTGAGATGGATCTACATCTCACTACATTTTTTTTTTTTTTAATAAAGGACTTGTCCTAAAGTGTCTCCTGTCTTTTTTATTATTTTTGACACTTTTTTTTTAAATGGTAGGGGACAAGGTACCCGGTACCAATTCACATAGGGGGGGAGGTTGGGATCTGGGGGTCCCCTTGTTAAAGGGGGCTTCCAGATTATGATAAGCCCCCCACCCTCAGACCCCCACAACCACCAGGCAAGGGTTGTGGGGATGAATCCCTTGTCCCCATCATCATGGGGACAAGTTGCTTTAGGGGCTACTGCAAAGCACCCTCCCATGTTGAAGGCATGTGGCCTGTTCTAAACACGGGAAAACTGTGCCACTTTACAGGCATACTATAGACACCCCCCAGGCAGGATATTTAAAGGAATATTTAATTTTTATTGTTTCTCTTCAAGCATTATTAAAATCACTGCTCCCGAAAAAACTACCGTTTTTAAAACTTTTTTTTTATTGATACATGTCCTCTGGGGCAGGAACCGGGTCCTCATACACTTTTTATGGCAATAACTTGTATATAATCCTTTAAAATTAGCTTGTTTGGTTTTTCATGTTAGTGTCCCATAGACTTTAATGGGGTTCCGGAGCTTTCGAATTTGCCTCAAACACCGCATAATATTCCTTGTTCGATGAACGTCCGAACAACCAAAGTTCGGCCCGAACTTATGCTCTGGCCGAACCGTTCGCCCATCCCTAGCTATCAGTAAATTTAGCACCTTCCTTCCAGAATATACTGTACGTAATCACAGGTATGGACCACAGTCATTTCAGTGTATGAGCATAACAGTGAGCCAAAATTTTTGTAGGCTCAACTAAGACCCTTTAAGTTATGGCAAAAAAAAAAAAAAAAGGAGGAGCCTTAGTAACACTGAAACAGAAAAAAAAAACAGGACAATAATTACAGGACTACTATTACCATGGCAGCTACTGGGCCCCTAACAGACTTGTTGTCTTGCAGGAGTGATCAGTGACTCAGACATAATAAGGAGGAGAACAGGACATCTTTTGTATGCTTGAACAGTCTCCGTCCAATACCATGCAGGCATCTCAGTATACCAAGGTGGGGAGAGCAGGCATCTCCCCATTGTTTAGCTGTGGCCCTGTTGAGACAGTCTCCTTTAGCAACTTTAAAGAAGCCGGGCACATGGCATGGAGAATGTGTAAGCCTGGGAAGTAAGAGCCTACCTCTGTTCCTTACTGTAAAAGGGCCTTGGGATGTGGGCACCTGTCATGTAACCGGGCTGCAGCAATGTCAAGTTCCTGCAAACATACTCCCCAAAGCCTGGGAGGGCTCTCCGAATCCTGGGTGGCAGGGTGACGGGAGTCACAGAGCAGGGCAAGAGTAACATCATGTGTAGCTGCCATAATCCAGCAATTCCGCAGCAAGAGTCAGCCCCTATACCAGAGCACAAGGATAGCCATACAGTCAATAGCAACAGCTAGTGTATACTAGGAAGATATGGTAAATGCAGAGGAAATCCAAGGGTCAGCTTACCGTACCATCCCCTGTGTAATCAATTCTCAGTCCTGCGGCGAACAGACGATGGCGAGACTCGTGGGCTCTCATCCGTTTCCATATCTCTGCACATTCTTGGCGGGGTGGTGGCTGAAGGTCTGCAACGCTTTTGTCTGCTTCTTTGCGACCTTGGGGTGTCATTAGGTTGGGTAGGGATCCAGGGTTCTGGTTGTAGGAATGCGCCATACCAGTCAGGGACATTAATCACCGGGATGCTGAGGGTGTCACAAAACAGCTGTAGATCTGCTGGCTTTCTCAGCAATGCTGTGCGATTTCCAGCTGTTGCTTGGAGGCAAAAGGGGAACTTCCAGTGGTAAGGGATACATATTTCCTGCAGGACTTGAAAAATAGGGCGCAAGTCCCTCCTGTGCTGAAGAGAGATGGAAGAGAGATCTTGAAACAGCTGGATGCGTGCTCCTTCATGTTCCAAGTGAGCATGATTGCGTGCTAATCTCAATATTTCCTCCTTCTGGATGAAGTTTACCAGGCAACATACAGCATTTCTGGGTAGGTCAGTGTCTCTGCCCCTAGGTCTAAGCACTCTGTGACACCTTTCCATTTTGACAGGGACATTGGGCGGCCTGCCTAATAAAGTGTTAAAGATGGCCCATACAGCAGCTTGCAGTTGGGGACCTTCCACTGACTCCAGTATCCCTCTAATACGTAGCTTATGTCTACATCTCCTATTGTCCAGATCTTCCATGTGCCTATACATGTCCATAAGGTGCTGGGCTTATACAGTTGTGGCTCGCTGGACTTGTTGAATGGTCGCTCCGTGTGTCATGGCGGCTGATTCCACATGCTCCAGTCGAGAGGCAACTGCTCTGATATCACTTTTTAAGTCCGAGATTGCAGCGGACAACGTACTTTTAATGTCCATAGCCACCTGCTGGAGATCAGGAGAGGGATGCAAGATATTCATACCTGCATGAGAGGTAGCTGGGGAGTCTGTGGTGGTGGCGTAACTATGGTCTGTTGCTTGAGATGTGGCCTGCAAATCAACGTGCTGTGTGCGGAACATCGCCGGTATGTTCTTGCTCAGCTGGGTAGATGAATCCAGCTGGTAACGACCAGGTGGCGGACTGGCTTCTCACAGTCATCTTTGCACCTGAGGGCTGAGGTTTTCCCGCTGATGAAGCTCTGGATGACGGAGCTCTCTTTCTATGCTGCCATGGGTCTCTCTCCTTCCTCATTGGCTGAGACAGCAGCAGGAGCCCTTGGCTGTCAATGACACATGCTGTCAAACACAGTCAGTGAGCCAATGAGGAGACAGGGCCGTGTCAGGACTCTATGTGTCTTATGGATGCATAGAGCAGGCTTGGGAGCACCAGTTCCACCATAGCAAGCAGCTTGTTATTAGGGACACTGGTCAAGAGGGAGGATCCAGGAGCGCCGATAGGGGACACGAGAAAAAGAGGATCAGGACTGCTCTGTGCAAACCATTGCACAGATCAGGTAAGTATGACATGTTTGTTATTTGAAAAAAAAACATGAAAAAACCCTTTAATATCACTTTAAAGATCAGGAATCACACTCGTGATAGTGATTACATTGATTTGATTACAAAAACAAACCTGGTGGCTCAGCAGTCACTAAAATGTATTTACTACTTTGTACAAAATCCTTTGTTAGTAATGACAGCTTCAACATGCCTCTTGTATGCCGCATGCTCAGGTGTGATTTTGGCCCATTATTCCACACAAACAGTCTTCAAATCTTAACAGGTCCATGGGCCTCTGATCTCTGAACTCTGATCTTGATTTTTTCAACAGATTTTTTATTGAATTCAAGTCAGGTGATTGACTGGGCCATTCTAGCAGCTTTATTTTCTTTCTTTGAAACTAATTGAGAGTTTCCTTGGCTTTGTGTTTGGGATCATTGTCTTGATGTCCATCCTCGTTTCATCTTCATCATCTTGGTAGATGGCAGCAGATTTTTATCAAGAATGTCTTGGTACATTTTTCCATTCATCCTTCGTTCATCCTTCGTTCAATGATATGAAGTTTTGCCAGTACCGTATGCTGAAAAGCAGCCCCACACCATGATGTTTCCACCTCCAAACTTCACTGTTGGTATGGGTGTGTTTTGGGGGTGAGTTTTGGGCAGTGCCATTTAACCTCCAAACATGGTGTGTATTATGGCATCCAAAGAGTTCAAGTTTGGTCTCATCTTACCAGACTATATTCTCCCAGTATTTCACAGGCTTGTTGTGTAGCAAACTTTAAATGAGTTACAACATACTTTTTCTTCAGCAATGGAGTCTTGTGTGGTGAGCATGCATACAGGCCATGGCAGTTGAGTAAACATCACAAGATGATCAGGCGCCACTTGGAGATTATTTACTTGGAAGAAGTTTTGTAACAGCACTGTTGTTCATAGCAGCTGGAGACAACTCCTGGGGGGAGTAACTCTAATAAACAACAACCAATTATCTCAGTGAAGTACTTGGAATGTGTTTTACAGGCACAATAAACTGGTTAACATTATTTATTGGCTCTGGTGTATTTTGACATTCCAAGACTGTTACTCTCCTTGAGGTAATATACACCCATGACATTTTCAGCCTGGTTCCAAGTGTTTTTACAGAAATAATTGGTCATGGCAGTCAAGTGCATTACTTTTTGTTTTGTTTTGTTTTACTTTTTAGCAGTTGCACCTGCTAATAATCTGAAGCTTTCCATAAGTGGTCTTTGGCTCTTGGACAACTCTTCTGATAATTCTTTTCTCCTCTGTCAGAAATCTTGTGAGGAGCACCTGGTCATTGCCGGTTTATGGTGAAATGATGTTCTTCTTTCCACTATTGGATTATGACCCCCACAGTGCTCACTGGATCATTCACAAGTTTAGAAATCCTTCTGTAACCAATGTCATCAGTATGTTTTGCAACAATAAGGTTTTGAGAGAGCTCTTTGCTTTTACCCATCATGAGAGGTTTCTTCCTTTTTCTTGTCAAAAGAAGTTTATTGAGTATACAATGTTATAAAGATACATAAAGTAAGTTTACAAGGATCTATAAAGTAAGCTCATTGTTTTACAGTAGGGTTTATATAGGTAAATATCATTAAATTTCAAATATTAAACACTGGGTTCACATAAACCTAAATTAAAGATATATATCATTTCCTTAGTTACTTTTGTAGGTATTTAAATGATTTATACCTACTATACATATTGTTTACAAGTAGAGTGTATATACAAATAAATAAATTCTGATAATGAGCTTTAATCGTAAGGTGGAGAAAAGGAAAGAGAAAGAAGAAAAAGGGTTGAAAGGTAGAGGTATGGTCCACAAGGTTGTCCCGCTCGTCAGTTTATTATTCTTTTTAGTTCTCTTTGAAGCCTTAGAATGGGTGTCTCTGTAAGTAATTTAATCTGTTACCATGGCAACAGGACAGAGTCATTGAAGTTTGACAGGAACTGTTGTTTTATCCAAGGATGCCAAAGTTTTTCAAATTTTGGAATTTGATTTTGATCGATGGCTACCATCTTAGCATGGGACATTGTATTATTCATTCTGTGAATTGTTTCTGCTAGTACCAATGTAGGAGATTTCCATGCTTTGGCCACTGTTTGTTTTGCAGCCGTTATTAGTTGGATCATAAGTTTGAATTGAGAGAGTGTTAACCATTCCGGTTTTAGATTAAGTAAAGTTAAATATGGATCTGGTTGTATTATTTTTTTAAATGTTTTAGATGCAATCACGAAGACTTCCTTCCAGAAGGTTTGGATTACTGGGCACGTCCACCATATGTGTAAATATGTGCCTATTTCTGAGCATCCTTGAAAAACAAAGAGCTGAGGTATTAGGTGAATATTTTGCCACTCTAGCGGGTACAAGGTACCAGCGAGTTAGGACTTTATAATTTGTCTCCAGTGCTAAGATGTTGGGTGAAGATGACTTAGATGTGAGCCATATGTTAGACCAGTCCGTGTCTTCTAAAGTTCGTCCCAGGTCCTCCTCCCACCTCTGAACGTAAGAGGGTCTATTAAGATTTGGTACTCCATATAATTGATTATAAAGTGATGAAATTGTACCTTTAGCAAATGGATCTTTTGTACAGATTGATTCAAAAATGGATAATTGGGATAATGGTGTATCCCCCTTTAGAAATGGTGTATAGAAATTTTTGATTTGGAGATATCTAAATATCTCAGAGTTTGGTAGATCATATTTTTCTCTAAGTGATGGGAATGGAAGGAATGATTTAGATACTATGAAGTCATTTAGTGTCTGAATGCCTGATGTTGTCCAAGCTTTAAAAGAATTTGGGTAGATCCATGCCGGATAAAAGGCCGGATTTCTGATAAAAGAAAGGAGAGGATTGTGTGGAGATTGTAACTGATATTTGGTTTTTAGTTTATCCCAGAGAGATAAGAAGTGTTTAGTTATGGGATTATGAATTTTAAAGCGTCCTAAAGTCTTTAGGATCAAGCCATAATAAATTTGATATTAATAGAGGGTCATTTTCTGAAGCCTCTATAAATACCCATAATGGGATTTCCTGTTTTGCATGGTATTTGGACAGACTGGCCAAATGTGCCGCTCTGTAGTAGTTAGTAAAATTAGGGTATCCCAGGCCTCCTTTATTTTTGGGAAGATGTAGTGTGTGTATAGGTATACGTGGTTTAGAAGAGCCCCATATAAACGAAGTTGCTCTTTTTTGTACTATTCTCAAAAAATAGGAAGGAATTGGAATAGGGAGGACTCTGAACAGATAAAGCAATTTGGGTAGAATAGTCATTTTGATTGCATTAATCTTCCCCATCCAGGATAAAGGAAGTTGCGACCATTGTTTTATTAGATTTGTAATCTGTCTTAATACAGGAGGATAATTGGTTGAGAATAAGTCAGAATGAGATGCTGTTAAATGAATTCCAAGATATGGGATTGATTTTTCTGCCCATGTGAATGGGAGTGCAGCCCTAGCCGGGATCAATTCCATGTTTGTGAGTGAAATATTAAGCACTAGGCATTTCTTAGGATTAATCATAAGGCCGGATAGGGCTGCAAATCCATCAAGAGCTGGTATTAAGTTAGGACCAGAGACCTGTGGTGATGATAGAAAAAGTAATATATCGTCTGCAAATATACATAATTTGTGTGTAATACCTCCTACTTCAATGCCAGTTATAGTTTGGTTTGTTCTGATGTATTGGGCCATGGGTTCGAGTATAAGGGCAAATAATAAGGGAGATAATGGGCAACCCTGTCGGGTACCTCTTTCGATATTAAAGGCTTCAGATTTGTATCCAGCATATTTTATATAGGCTTTGGGTTTATTATATAATGCTTTGATCCATGTTAAAAAGTGGGGTCCAAAACCCCATTTTTGTAATAAATATTGCATATATTGCCAGGATACTGTGTCAAATGCCCTCTTAATATCGAGAGATAGAAAACATAAAGGGATTTTCCGTTTTTTAGCAATATGTGCCAATAACACTGCCCTGCGTATATTATCGCCTGCCTGTCTATTTGGCATGAAGCCTACTTGATCTCTATGTATTAATTTTCCTATAATGCTATTGAGGCGTTTTGCTATTATTTTTGCTAATAATTTAATATCGAGGTTTAACAGAGAGATAGGCCGATAATTCACACAGGAAGTATCATCAGAAAGGGGTTTTGGGATCATACAAACAATTGCCATTAGTGTTTCTTGCCGAAAAGAATGTCCATCTAGAAGTTTGTTAAAAGTTTCAGTGAGAATGGGAGAGAGTATTTCTGAGAATGTTTTATAGTATAAAGCCGAGTAGCCGTCTGGGCCTGGTCTTTTGTTAAGTTTTAGGTCTTTTATGGCGTTAGCAACTTCATCTATAGTTATAGGCTCATCCAAACTGCTTTTTTGATTCTGAGATAACTCAGGTAAGGTTATTTTTGAGAAGAAGGATTCAGCCTCTGTAGGATTAAATTCATTGTTTGTCTTGTATAAAGTTGCGAGATGTGAGTGAAATTTATGGACTATTTTAACTGGATTACAAGTGTAAACATTTTTTGATAATTTCAAACGTATTGGTTTGAAAGATTTGTTAGTTGAATTTAATGCCCGAGCCAAATATGTACCTGGTTTGTTTGTATTCATGTAGAAATTGTGTTTGGAGCGTTTGAGGGATTTATCAACTGACTCAGTGAGAAATAGATCGTATTCCAATCTAGATCTTTCCAGATGAGATTTTGTACTCTGAGATGGATTATCTTGAAATGATATGTAGGCTGCATTAAAATTGAGTTCTAGTTTTTTTGCTAGATTTTTGCGTTCCCGTTTAAATAGTGCCATTTGTCTTTGTATTGTACCACGCAAGACAGACTTATGAGCTTCCCACAGTGTTATTGGGGAGATGTCTGTTGTATTATTAATTGATATGTATTCCTTTAAAGCTTGTTCAATGGCCATCTGATGTAGTGGGTGTTTGAGCATTATGTCCGGTAAGTACCACGTTGGGTCATGCGCTTTTGGTATGGCTGAGGCTATAGTAGTGTATACTGCATTATGGTCAGACCACGGAATCGGAATTATATCTGATGCAATAATTTCTGGTATCATTCCTATTGTTAGAAAAATATGATCTATTCTGGTGAAGGTTTGATGAGGGTGCGAGAAATAAGTGAATTTCTTTTTCATTGGGTTACTTTCTCTCCATGAATCTACCAGATTGTATTTGGAAAGAAGTTGAGAAAAAGGTAATCTAGAGGTTATTTTGGATGGTGTAAAAGGTGATTTATCTAGAAATGGGAGGAGGACCTGGTTCGAATCCCCACACATTATCACTGTTCCTATTTTGTGTGTATTAATCACTTGTAATATATGTGAGAGGAATGGTGTAGGCTGTTTGTTAGGAGCGTAGTAGGAAATCACCGTGATTGCTGTATCCATTATATAACCCACGAGTATCAGGTATCTACCTTCTGGGTCTTTAATTTCTGATGATAAGGTGAATGTTGTGGATCGGTGAAATGCAATTAGAGTTCCCCTTTGCTTGGTACAGGCAGAAGCCGTGTAAATTTGTTGATAAAAAGGAGAAATATATTTTGGAGTAGAATCTTTGGTGAAGTGTGTTTCTTGGAGGCATACTATGTGAGCCTTCTTGTTATGGAAAGTACGGAAGGCTTTGGTCCTTTTTTGAGGGACATTTATTCCCTGAACATTCAGGGAAAGTATATTCAGTGGTGCCATGGCAATAGATCAAATAGTTTTGACTTACTTTTTGTTATGCAGAGCTGACTGCGCAGATCAACCTGTGTGGACTGAAGAGATGAATAGATAGAAAAGAAACCAGTGAATTCTGGAGTAAAGAGTAAACAAGAAACATATGAGATTAGATGATACATTGTATAAATTATTTTTTGCAAGTAATCACAATTTACCCGTGAAAGAGAATAAATATCTCTCTCAGGGGAATAAGTGCCTTCGTCACACTCCCACATAATATGGTTGGGAGAATGAGGAGGGCTAATGGGGGTACACGGATCTTCCGCTTACAGGAGAGAAGTGCTATGTCAAAAGACATCAAAATGATGTTTCATTAGTTGGAGTGCAGAATATAGTTTTTGTTGAAATTATTTATTCCAGGGTGGTTGTATATGGTTAGTCTTGCCCTAGGCTAAATAATTCAGTTAGAAAGGTACTGTTAATAACTTTGGTATTGATGAAGATAGTTTGAATTATTTTGGGATTTTAACCCTTTTAGAGTAAACAATTACATATTTTATTCATATATAACTGTTTAGATATGTTAACTCATAAAATTGAGGTTGTATTGCTTCAGATTAGAATAAACAAAAACATAATTCTAGGAACTAGTTAGGTAATAATATATTTGTTTTAAGAAAAGAAAGAAAAAAAAAAAAAAAAAAAAAAAAAGCTTCCATTACTTCTGGATTATTGAACATATTTGTCCTAAAAAGTAATAAATCTATTGTTATTACCTGATAATATATAACTGAACAAGAATTTCCTTATTTCACTTATATATTCTAAGGCTATATGAATCAGAAGTAATAAGAAATATAACTGGAATGTAACATGATCCCACACAGTGTGTGACTATCAGAATGCAGTTACATTCAGTTATAAATATAGGTTTTTTATAGAGAACCATCTCTTAGTATAATAAATGAAGAGATATCAGGAATTAGGATGTCAGTCCATTGAATCTTCTTGGTCCATGTATGATGTGGCATAACGGCCTCTTTTGTGAGAATGATGATTCCCATTTTGTTCTGGAATTTTCTGGGTGCTGCCTGAAGGTGAAGATGATGCCATTCTTCTGTGTGTGGGAGTGTTGCTGCTTGTGGGTTCTGTCAGATTTAATTTTAAAAGGGTTTGTTGTAGTTCATCTGCTGATCTGCTTCTGTAAATTGTACCTTGGTAGTTAAATCTGACTGAAAAGGGGAAGCCCCATTGATACATAATGTTGTGGCGTTGCAGTTCCATTAGTTGGGGTTTCATGGATCGTCTTTTAGTAATAGTAAGTTGGGATAGGTCAGCAAAAATTTGATAATTGTGTCCTTGAAAATTAAGTTCCTTTTTTTCTCTTGCAGCAATTAGTATTTGTTCTTTCGTTCTGTAATAATGAAATTTTGTGATTATATCACGTGGGGGTCCATCTTTCTTTTTGGCTGTGGGGGCTCTGTGTACTCTGTCCAGTTCTAAACGTTCAATAGGGATATCTGGCTTTAGTTCTTGTAATAGAGCAGTAATAGTAGATTGCAGGTCTGTCACAGTTTCAGGTATTCCCCTTATGCGCAAGTTTGAACGTCTGGCTCTATTTTCGTAATCTTCGAGCTTAGTTTGAAGTATTAAATTCTCTTTTTTTAATTGTTTTAATTCTGTTATATTTTCTTGGGTTGTAATTTCAATTTCATCCATTTTTATTTCTAAGGCTGCGGTGCGGTTTCCCAGCTCTCTTATTTCTTTGGTTAGGCTGTTTGTTATTTGGTCTGAGGTTTGTTTTAAAGCCTTATGAAGCATCTTTTCAAATTGTAATAATATTACTGGGGATACTGAGGAGGCTTGTGGAGAAGTTTGTGAGAGGATTTGTTCTGTATCTGACTCAAATGGAGAGTCTTGCTGTGACATTTTCTGTCTGTGAGAGCGCCCTGATGCTGTATCTTGTGAGGTGACTGGAGCTGCTTCAGCTGCAGTGAGTGCCTGTGAGCTCTTTGTGAGGTGATTTTTATTTCTGCCATGGTTTCCTCCCAGTACCATATTCCCTGCCCAAACTTTCACAGTTTGTTCCCTGGGGCAAAAAGGTTCAAATGGATACCTTTTGAGCCTGCAGGCTCCGCTTTGTCCTTCTCTTCTCTCCTCAGCGGTGTGGAGCTCTAACAATGCATGTCTGCTCCGCTAGGCTCCGCCTCCTGCCCCAGTTTTCTTCCTTTTTATTGGCCATCAGTTGAGACTGATCCAGCTGATATTAATTTGCACTGACAAGGGGCTTTCTAATTACTTAACAATTCTTTTTTTGCCATGAGGTACCATGTTGAACTTCCTGTGACCAGTATGAGAAAATGAGAGCGATAACACCAAATTTAAAGTGGTTGTAAACCCACTTAAAAAAAAAAAAACTAACACCTGCAAGACAAAGACATAATGAGCTAGTATGCATAGCATACTAGCTCATTATGTAATACTCACCTGAGATTGAAGCCCTCGCTGCGGTGCCCGTACACTGCTCCGGCGGCCGACATCACTCCCTGGGGTTACTTCCAGGTATTGCGGCTCCAGCGCTGTGATTGGCCGGAGACGCAATGACGTCACTCCCGCGCTTTTGCGCTGTAACAGCACACTCACTGAAGCAATGGCACGTACGTGCCATTGCTTCAGTTTGCGTCATTGTGCATGTACCGATGACGTCGGCACATGCAAATACAGGGGATATCTCCTAAACCTGCACGGTCCTGGGTAGCTACAGGTAAGCCTTATTATAGGTTACCTGTAGCACAAAGTGGTCTGTAAGGGTTTACAACCACTTTAACACACCTGCTCCCCATTCACACCTGAGACCTTGTAACATCAAGGAGTAACAGTCACTAGAGGGAGCCATTCCCTTACTTAAGGAATGACACACCACCCAGTAAAATGACTGGTAAACCCCTGTGTTACATATATATGCACTATATTGTCAAAAGTATTGTGACGTCTACCTTTACACGCACATGAACTTTAATGGCATCCCAGTCTTAGTCCGTAGAGTTCAATATTGAGTTGGCCCACCCTTTGCAGCTATAACAGCTTCAACTCTTCTGGGAAGGCTGTCCACAAGGTTTAGAAGTGTGTCTATGGTAATGTTTGACCATTTTTCCAGAAGCTCATTTGTGAGGTCAGGCACTGATATTGGTCGAGAGGACCTGGCTCATGGTCTCTGCTCTAATTCATCCCAAAGGTGTTCTGTCAGGTCCTCTACCCCAAACCCGCTCATTCATGTCTTTATGGACCTTGCTTTATGCACTGGTCCAAATCATTTGGTGGAGGGGGGGTTATAGTGTGGGGTTGTTTCTCAGGGGTTGGGCTTGGCCAATTAGTTCCAGTGAAGGGAACTCTTAAGGCATCAGCATACCAAGACATTTTGGACAATTTCATGCTCCCAACTTTGTGGGAACAGTTTGGAAAGGCCCTTCCTGTTCCAACATGACTGCGCACTAGTGCACAAAGCAAGGTCAATAAAGACATGAATGAGCGAGTTTGGGGTGGAGGAATTTGATTGACCTGCACAGAGTTCTTAACCCAACAGAACACTGGGGCGGGCGAGCTGCTGCTGTGGGGATTCGCTATCTGCTGCTAGAGAAAGAGACTGAGCCTTAGTTGCTGCCTGCAAGTGTGACTATTCTCAAGTGCACCAACAGTACAATTCGGCCCCAACGCTGGTCGATTGAAGAGTTAGGCTTAAAGACTGTCCCCTTGCAGCTGCTACACAGAGATCTTTACTTATTGCTTATGTTAAGAGATACCTCTCATGGGACATTGCTTTATATCCTAGCCATTCTCCTAGAGTGCACTCTAAATTAGTTATAGTACTATTATTTACATATGCAGTTAATGCTTATATGCCCTGTTTATTGTTGACTGTGCTTATTCATGAGTAAAGTCCAGTCTAGTGGTACAGATCTCTATTCTAAGTTTCCTTGGCACAGTGATTACCCACCTTCTGTGTTCTCATTTATGCTCAAACCACCATTTATTCTAACTCGTACCAATACATTGAGTTCATTTATCAATAAACGGTCTTGTTTCTATTTCCTGGTACTAACTCACAGCCAAGTTAAAGGTATCTATGCTTGTGTTCGTATAAGTGCTTGCAGTGATTTTCATTTAACAAAGTGGTTTCCAGGGGCTGAGGTTGTTCTTGGAGTCGATGTTCAGAACAGAGAGCCCAAATTACCAAGTGGCTCCTTCGGGGTATCACTAAACTTTATAATTAAAGATGTACCAAGAAGGCAGAAGGCATCTTAGGTCTGTGCCTGGTAACAGAGGGCCTTTGTTTATTTTCTGCTCACAGAGAAGTTAAATGCTTAAAATTAGTTCAATGGAATCTTCTGCCCTTTTCCCAATATTAACACTCCTACATCAGAATTTCTCATGTGTTTAGTGATTTATTGGATTGAAACTAATGTTATTCAATCCAAGGTGAAAGGTACACTTAAATATAAAGCCTGCCATACAGTATTCCTAAATGGAGTTTAAATGTTTCTCTTGCTATGTGTAATCACACTAATGGAAATACAGCTTACTGTAATAGTTTTCCATTTATTCACTCCTTCAGTGACAAGTCAACTTTAATCAAGGCCATATCTATTTTGAGGTATAGGAGGCACCGCATTTGGACTATTATACAGTACCTCACCTTACTTCTTACCATCCAACTGCTTCCTACAGACGAGACCACTAAGGGAAGGATAGCAGGAATACAGGTCACATGCACTATAAAAGGACTTCAGTTCCGTGCCAAGTTTAGAAGAGGTTGGTCATCTTTCATGCCTGGATAGAGAGAGGAATACATTACAATTGTTATTTTAGTTCAAACTAGCATGTGTTATTTACAGCATGGTTAGTCAAGTACTTATATACTTTAGGTTTTCAGACTGGTGAGCTTTATTGACTGGTTACTGTGTATACTATTTGAATTGAGAGTAAAAATAAATATAATTAAAGTGACACTAAAATCCAAAAACAAAAATGTAATACATTGCAGTTTATCAATGCTTTGATGTGGTGGCTTCATTATTTGTTTTTTTTTTTTTTCTCTTTTTTTGCACCTGGGCAGTGAAAATCTCTTAGGGTGACTCCACTCTGGATGGGGGAGAAATGAAGACACGCTTGGACAGCAACATTGTTAGTCTAGTATAAAGTAATAATATTGGGTACCTGCGCAAAAAAAAAAAAAAATAACCACAATTAAAGAAGAGTTGAGTGCCCTTCAGCTATAAAAGCTGAATAATGACAATGAAAAAAGTTCTGTGAACAGGAAGTGATGTGTGCCGGGTGGCAAGTGACGTGTGCCGTGAACACGTCTCTTGCTGTCCACGGAGCGCAGGTGGAACGCAAACCAATGTCCTGTAAGTGCATATTTTTATTTTTTTCAAATTATAATTTTTATTACATTTTACATAGACATTAAAACATCAATCACATAATCTTATAAGAGCAGGTCCCTCAATTGCATTTTACAGGCTAGTAACCAGGCCTTAATATCATGCAGGGATCGTCTTAATACTTATAATCCTCATTAAATTGAAGAGTCTTAAAATACTCACCTAAAAAAATAAACACAGAAATGTGAGAAAAAAGGAAAAAGAGATTTTTTTAAAAAAAAAAGGGATGCAATTCTCTCCTACCATCAGAATATTTCCAATATTTTGGTATGACAGCCTTTGCGGCCACTAAAAAAAATGTAAGAGACCCTCCTTGAACCCCCTAACAGAGCCTGGAATAATGGACAGTGATGCTATTTGTGGAGTTTGGGCAATTTCTGTATAGCTTTGTAAGAATCAAGTACAGCTGACCAAAAAGGTACAATCCTGGAAAATGACCACCAAAGGTGGAGTAGTATACTCAGGTGTGTTTTGCATCTCCAACATTTATTTGACCTTTGGGGGAATATTCTGTGCAGCACCTTCTTGGTACCGCCTTGCTAATAATTTAAAATTATGTTCTTGTATTCTACTGGCCGTGGATATTTTATCCACATAAATGCTTTGGTAACATCTTCTTGTGATATTATACTCTCCAATTCCTTTTCCCACTTCGCTATATAATATGGCACTGTAAGGGTTATAGGAAAACAACAACATAGCATACAGTAGATGGTTGAAATTAGATGGATCGGGGCATGTGTCTCTAGCTTCATTTTTCAAAATCTGTAAAGGGCCGATGTATGGGATCCTTCTTTAAAAGGTTTGTATAAAAATTTCTAAGCTGAAAGTACACCACATAGCTTCCCTGCACCTGATCGGTCCCCACGATCAATTCCCTAAGTCCCTAAGTATATTTTAACTATCTTGAATAAATGGTTTTAAATACTACACTGCGAGGTTATCTATTACATTTTCCAAACTATCCAAAGGGAGATGAATAGCATATAGCCCAATGCTGACTGCTCTATTGGCTTATACTATCCGGGATACCGATGGATGCGTGACCGCAGCTCGATTTGGACACACACTTATCTGAGAGCGTTGTTTGACCTTCTTTGAGAAAATTATGGTAACTGCGGAGTGTTGCTACCTGGGAGCACAGATTGGTGGATTTTGTCTGTCACCATTCTGGTATAGATTCACAGCAAGCACCTTTTGCAGCAAGCAATTAATTGAACAACAAGCACTTTTTTTAGGACACTTTTTTTGGACTTTTATCAATTAAATATTTGTGTTGCACAGAGCACTTTTTTGGACACTATATAGTATGTTGTGGATGTCACATTTTGATTATTTATCATAGTTTATTTAGTATTTTATCATTTTTTGCCACATTTAGTGTTTCTGAGGAGCGCGACTCTTGTCTTTTCTCATTGTCAACATTGTTGGTCTGGTGAGAGGATAGTGTTAGATGGACAAGCAGATTTAGATGAACTGGACTAACAAATTGAAGTTAAACTCCAGCTAACACTCTTCAGCTGTTGTAGCAACATTTTTTTTCTTTTAAAATAAAGGTTTTACATAAATGAATCAAGGCTGACCATTTTAAGCACCCCATGAATGGTTTGTCTCAGCCCTCTAACGGCAATTTTTGCTGGACAGCTGTTCTGTTAAAAGATGAAAGATAACAGACTTATTAGCAGAATCATTGGTGAAAATAAAAGGAAAAAAGCCTAAAAAAGGAAACTAATGCTGTCACCACATATAATCCTTGATTAGCTGTAATGTGATACATTTTTTGGAAGGATTAATACTATTTTAATATTATCATTACTGCTTCAAGACTGTTGTCAGGTTGTACATATCAAAAGGCAAAAAAAACTGCATACTGGATTAAATGGGGACACAAGCATTCAATTCATCAGGTGAGGAGCAATCTTTAAAGTTCTGACTGCCAATTATAGATCACTTATTCCCTGTCATGATTATTCTAAATTGACTATGAAGTCTTATTGTTTCCTGTGGATAAAGATTAGCAGTTGAATGTGAAGTGAAAATAACTCAATCTGTCAGTCAGTTTGTTAAAATAATTGTAAATAGGGATAAGCTTTAGGTTTGGTTTGAACATGAGGTTGACCTGAACCTAGCCATATTTGGACAGTTCATCCGCTTGAACCACCATCTGATACAACTGAAAGTCATTTATTTCAACGTATTATCACTACCACCATTAAATGAATGATTTATTTAACACAACCAGCCCATTTGTTCATATTCAATCATTGGCTGAAGATTATTATTTTCAACAGAAGTAGTGAGGGGGCAGCATTGCCAGGGTGGTGGAAAATTGTGTTGGAGAGTTGTCGCTCATTGTGATAAATGCTGGATTTACATTACCAGATGTCCTGATTAGGACACTGATAAAGGACACTTTCAATAAGTCTGCATTTTGATTTTTTTTGTGCATGATTAATGTGATGTACCCTTTACTCATTAGTGTGTGTGTGTGTGTGTGTGTGTGTGTGTGTGTGTGTGTGGGGGCGGGGGAGGAGTGGTACCTGGGAGCTCCATTCTGTAAAGGGTACCTCCGGGTTCTGATAAGTCCTATCCCTGCAACCCTACCACCTCTCCCACATCCATGGGGCCATGGATATGGGGATTAAGTTGTTGTCTGTATAAATAAGTACATTAGTCATTGCATTTCATTGGGTAGCAAGCATGAAAGAAATAAAAATGAAAACCTATGTGGATAAATTCTAATGTAAAAAAAATATATGAGAAAAAAGAAGCTTTTAAAAATTACAAAGTAGAACGGACATCCTCTGGGACATCCAGATTTACAAGGAAAGCAACAAGAATTGCAGGGCAGCAATCAGTGCAGATAAAATGGAATATGAGAAACACATTGCTACAGCAAGTAAAAAAATTCCACATTTTTTTTAAATATATCAATAGCAAAAAGGTTATGAAAACACTGATAATGGATGAATATGGGAAGCTGGTCATAAATGACAGGGAAAAGGCAGATGTATTAAATCTTTTTTCTCTTTGTTTTTGTACAGATGAAAATACAATAAAAGTTTTTCCCTTGGATCCTTTCCCTATTAAGAATGGACACCAGACGGCATGCCTAATATCGCCTCTACTGCTCAACCTCACCTTAGAGACTTTTTTATGTATGATCTGGTGGAACCCAGATATTCAGAGGCTGACAATTATATGATATCTGCCCCCAACCGTGAGTTTGAGCGATACAGAGCCCTCTTTAGTCTCAAAATTAACTTTGCCAAGTCGCAGGCGATGGGGGTAGTGATACCAAATTCTCTTCTTCGCGCTTTACAGGCAAACTTAAAATGTAAGTGGAACACTATGGCCCTGAAAAATCAGTACTTTGATTCCCCCGCAGTTGCCTTGCACATTTGATTTGAAATTTCCTCCACTTCAAAGGAAGGCTTGCTCTCTCTAATCTAATTGGCTTCGAGGCCTACATGCCTGATTTAGGCGCTGTCATATTGTTAAATTATGCCAACGTTTCTCTACGTATGTTAAGTTGTGCCAATCCGCATCCCCTTGGTGTATTTTAAACAAGCTCAAGCTATGCTGTCTGATTTTATATGGGCATATGGGAGATCTCGGATTCATCCCCAGCTCCTGACCTTGCCCAAACAGTTTGGCAGATTGGACGTCCCAGATTTGCAAAAATATTATCAAGCATCACACCTCAGGAGATTTGTAGACTAGTATCGCCATGGAGATATTAAATTATGGACCAGCATAGAACAGGCCCAAACTTCAATACTACTTTATTGGGCTTTGTGGTGTTATACTGATTTGCCTCTTCTGCTTAAATGCACCCACTAATTGGCACAACATTGCGTATATGTTCCCTTCTTTTCGCCTCATTTTCCCTGGTCTCTAGGAATTCACCTCTGTTTCCAATGTTGGGATTCAGACTGGGCCTTCTGGACCATTCCTTTGGGTCCCTTCTGCAATCGGGTCATTTTCAAGTCTCTCGCTTTTTGGTGGCAGACTCTTGGCCTTCTATACAGACTCATATGAATCCCACAGGTTCCTATAAGCTGGACTTCTGGAGAGCTCCTCAAATACACCACTTTTTCCGCTCACTGACCCCTTTGAGTAGTTTTCAACGCACATTAACCACTTTGGAGGACTACTGCTCAGACAAGGGTGCTTTTCCTTATGCACCTTCCAAACTGTATGCACTATTAGTCCTACCTCCCGAGGACTTTTTATTTGTCCTCAAATCATCTCTTTGCTACAAAAATCCAATAATTTTAAGATCTTAGCAAATTGGTACAGAACCCCTTCACTCTTACATAGTTTCTTTCTAACTACTTCAGACAGATTCTAGCGGTGCCAGGAAGAGAGGGGAATGCTCCTACACATTTTCTGGTCCTGTCCTAAGCTCGTGCATTATAGGAAAGAGGTCAGACAAATAGTACAAAATTTACAGATTATTCAGTTCCTGATGACCCAGCTTTTTTCCTTCTCCATGTTACCAATATACCTTCCAAAATCTACAAAGGGTCACTTTTGTGTCATCTTTTGAATGCTGCCAAGTCATGTATATCTTTGAGGTGGAGAGATCCGTAGCCTCTGTCCATTGGGATATGGCTACACAAAGCAGAGGAATTTAATCAAATGGAAGATATGTGTTGACACACCAACATAAGCATTAAGGTTTGCTCCAAAACTTGGACTCTATGTAACATGTTCATATATTGCGAGGAGGAGAAGTCTCTTCTCGCGGTGAGTTAATTATATGACTGATTTTTTTCCTCTCTAAGCTGGATACAGGTATAGTCCCTCATGATACCCCTCTCTACTTCACCCCCCCTCCCTTTTTTTCTACCCTGCTCCCTTTCTCCAGCGTCTCTCATCTTCCATTCCCTATCTCTCTCTTCTTCTTTTGCTTGGCCTCTACTTTTTTTCTACCCAGGCTACTTCTAATTTGGTTTAGCCATAGGGAAGAGTAAAAATATTTAGCAGTGTCTCACATTATCTGTTAAACTTCGGAGGTCCTGCCTCGGCTGATACTCTTTGACCTTCCGATCTCCGATGTGACCCTATGTTGCTAGAGTTATCATACGTGTTAACTCTTATATGCTGTAACTGTCAAGAGGGTGCATTATGTACTTGATACCTGCCAGGGCATTGCTGTATTTGCCTTGTTGTAAACTTGTATGTGTATGGAACCTGCTGTTTTGTAAGATATAATTTGGAAAACACAGAATTTGATAGACTTAACTGTAATCTTAGTGATATTTCACAGAAGGAAGCTCTCTGGTTGACTGAACACCAGGTGCAGAAGAGACTAGAGAAATTTATCAGACATCTGCATTGCCGAAAAATTAGTTTTTGTTTATTTTATTTTATTTTTTTGTTTTTCGAGTCATTCGTTATGATCGCAATTTGTAAATTCGAAAATTCGTAAATTCGAAAATAAGAAAGAAAATCAGAAAATTCAAAAGAATAACTAACTAACTAACTAATAACTAACTATTAAATTATAGGTATTGGAATGTCTGCATCCAAACAAATGGAATGGAACAAATTAATATAAAATAATAATAATAATAATAAAACGTTTTTATTATTAATTGAAAAATTAATTTCCAAATTAAGGAATTTGTTGAAATTTGTTAAAAAACAAATTCGGAACGAAACTAATTGCACATGTCTAAAACTTATTGTAAACTCTGGGTCTCAATGGCCTACACCTGTGAGTCCTTAGGGAACTTAGCCCAGTTATACAAAAAAATCCCCGCTCTATGATATACCTTTGTACAAACTTAACTAATCTGAAAATAAACACCCCAAATAGTTGTAACCATATACTGTATGCAACCCCCAAAAAATGTGTGGGTCACAGCAAACAACACTTGTGCACATAAAGTATATTAAAAAAATATCAGTAATTGTTATTTCACTGCCACTATCAAAAATTAAAACTAAACATTGTCAAAAGTGCAGAATATTTCATAGTAGCACCATGATACTTCATAGTAGCACCATGATATATAAGCGTTCACAATCAAGTAATCAAAAATGAACATAAATCGTACATAAATAGAAAAGTCTATCAAATTATAGTGCAAAAGTTGATTTAATCTTCCCCGCTGGAGGTACTTAGTCCACACACCACCTCGCATGCACAAGTGATCCCTCTCCCCGATAGAAAATCACTCACCAGACACTCATGCCCCCCACTCTCATAGTTGGCATGGTTCTCTTGTGTTATATTTATCAGATGTCAGATCTTATGAACATTACCATGTATCTCTAAAGAATTCATATATGGCCTTTCACATGTGAGAGAAGAAGAAAAAATGCCTTCAATGGTACAGTAACCAAACCAGTAAAATGTATTAAAAAAAATAGAAAGCCACTCACACATTTAAAACATAATTTGTGCATGTCAAAGAAATTGTGTCAGGTATCACCTATTATGGTGATAGACTGGAAAGTCTCACAATCTCTGGACACCATGGATGGCACTCCGAACCACGGTTTCTGTCCTGATATCAACTGCGGTTGCCACGTAACCACACCCCAAAGCACTAGTCCAGTTATAGCCAAGCTGGTATTTCTAGTTTTTAAAGACACCTTACTGACTGGAATGATACCAGCTGATTGGCATAGAGCAAATGTGGTGCCAGTTTACAAAAAAGGATCAAGTTTACATGAACTGGTCCAGAGAGTAGTGGTAGATGACTGAAGCAACATGATATGCCCCAGGGTTCTGTCTTGGGGCCAAGGCTGTTTAACTTGTTTATTAATGATATAGAGTTTGGAATTAGGAGCTCAATCTCAGTTTTTGCTTATGATACCAAACAATGCCAAGAAAAACTTGACAAAATAAGAGGTCTGGTAGCTAGAAGGCAGATGAGGTTCGGTATTGTGAAATGTAAAATTATGTTGATGGAAAAAGATCTGGGGGTGCTTGTAGATCACAGAGGTAGCAATGGCATGCGATGCCAAGCCACAACTAACAAAGCCAGCAAAATACTGTCAAGCATTAAAAAAGGCATACATTCCAGAGATAATTCAAGCACTCTGAAGAAGAGGCTCTTAAGAGGAAATATGACTACAGTGTACAAATATATCAAAGGTGACTGTAATAAATTGTTTACTCTAAGGTCCCTGAAGAGGACACCTGGTCATGATTTGAGGTTAGAATAAAGGTGGTTTAACCCCAGACTGAGGAATAGGATTCTTTGCTGATAGAGCAGTAAAACTGTGGAACTCCCTATCACAAGAAGTGTTATTAGCTGAGAGTGTTGACAACTTCAAAAAACTTTCAGATATCTTCCTCAGGAAGCAGACTATACAGGGCTATGGGAACTGTTAGAGAATAACAATCACACACATGCACACACATAGATTGAACTGGATGGAAGTGTGTCTTTTTTTAACCTTATAAACTATGTACTCTAACTATGTAACATGGGCACAAGGTGCTTAAATAGGTGAGGTTCCCCAGGCAAGGTACCCATCCAACATTGAGTGTATGTGGTCTGGTATGTGCCTTGTAGAAATGGGGGAGGGGGGTGTGGCACTCATTACAGGACAATGTGATTGACATTGAATTTACAAAGGGGGACAATGTTATTTTTAAGGTATATTTATGGGGTGGCTATGTGTTTTTTTTTTTTAATTCTTTTTGTGAATGAGTAAGCGCTCTGTGGTGACCTGTGAAACCCGCAGGTCACCACTAGGGCACATAGAAAACAATTGTGTACTATGTGCTTAGTTCACACCACAAACGCTGGTGTGATGTGCCATGTGGTGCAGTGTGGAAAAATGGAGTAATAAATGAAACTGAATGTCATTGCACAGCATCACAACACACCTCAATGCTGAGCAGTGGCATGACACTACAAATTTAACGTAAAAAAGAAAAAAACAAGTAAGCAAATACAATACACTTCTCACCGCTTTCTACCACAGCAGAGACTGATATTAGCCTGCATGCTAAAACGTTGGAGGGATAATAAGAGTTATTTTGTACCTCTTACTCACTCATGTTGGGGGTGAATATATTCTTCCAGCTTTCATTGCTAAAAAGCTTAAGAGCAACATACTGCCTCTAATCTTAATGGGTTTTTTTTTTTCTGTATGTGAGGGAGTATAGCCCCTAGAAAGGGCATTGTCTACTACATGCACCCTTAACTTGAGGAGAACAATTTCATAAAAAATAGATTACAGGGGCATTAAGTAGTGGGTGTGTATGGATTATTTTGGGAGAATAAGGATATTGTTTACTTACTTGTCCAGAACTTTTTTCAGCTGGAACTTGATGGGACTCAGTTCCACCACCTCTGGCTCAGGCCCTCTGCTCCCTGCTCACTACTATCACTTGTTACCACAGAAGTCTGGGTTATGTGTTTACAAGTGACAGCTTGTCCCACGGCGGCTCCTACAGATCTGATCTCCTAAAGTGCTCCCACTGAGTGCAAGATGGGGACAAAGGAGATGCAGGTGATGGGGCTGCAGTGCAGATTCCAAAACCCCCACTGGATGCTCTCCCTATAAGTGAGGTGGAGCCACCTATAGTGTGAAGGAAATTACTAGAGCCAGATGGGTTCTTCAGCCTAATACAACCTAATACAACAACAAAAGTATGACATTTGGAAGATGCTTTTAAGGAGGAGGGAGAAAATGGTGGCAGGTTGAGGGGGAGGTTGCATGCAGATTGTCAGAGCTGAAGAGGTTTGAAAGTGAGATATGGCTGGAGGATGCAGAGGTAAGCAGCTGTGGAAGAAGGCTGAACTCTGCACTCTATGACCCCTGCACTCTGTACGTAATGCACTCTTGGTAATTAATGCCCCTTTAAGACCCTCCCACTGTTAGTGAAACTTGACCATACTCAATATTTGATGCAGTTTGGAGGTTGTGTGTTTTTTTTTTTTTTTTTTTTTGGGGGGGGGGGGGGGGGTCGTGGTTGAGTTCCTGCACCTTTTTTCTGAGAAAATAAATCCCTGTACTTGTCCCACCACTTGACCTTAAAAATTTTTCTAACAATCTTTGAGTGTGATCACAGGGCACGTAATGGGATACAGGCATCTAATAATGTCAGATGCTGAAGGTACTATTATAGACAGTAGAGTTAAGACTTGAGGCAGTGGCAACAACAACAGTAAGTATTAATGCTTTTCTCTTGCAGTTTTTTTTTTAAGCTTTAAATCAATAACAGGGCCTCGCTAAAGTAAGTATACAATCACATAATGGAAAACATCCATTTAGAGCTCATGATAGACAAACATTAGTCTATGGATCTCTCCTCCACTATGTGAATTGATGCTTTTCTATACCACTTAATTTTAACTTCATTGTAAACTTATTTCTATCAAACAATATGAATACAACTGTAAACAGCGAGTGATGGTAGGTGTTTGGCACATTGCAGGAACATATACTAAAAGCCCCATTTTCACACTAACGCTTATTAAATAAGGGCTCACTCCCTCTGTTCTTGTTTACTTGCCTTTTAGAAAGAAAATAAACAAGGCAGAACCAACAAGAAAAAAGCATATATCATTGTAGTTAATGGTAGGCTACTATTTTATGTAATATTTGAATGTTCATAACAGTATCTTGTAAGATGTGTAAGTGATGGCACCTCATCCCTTCATGCAGTAGAAACCAAATATAGAATTAAAGTGATTGTAAAGGTTTGTTTTATTTAATTTTTTTTAAAAATAACAAACATGTCATACTTACCTCCTCTGCGCAAGGATTTTTCACAGAGGGGCCCCGATCCTCCTTTTCTGGGTTGCCCGGGTGGCGCTCTTGGCTCATCCTCCTCATAGAGTGGGGAGAGCCGCATTCCATGGGGGCACTCGTGCGGGCATGCTCCCGAGTCCTGCTGCTGCGTCCATTGACACAGACAGCAGGACTCGGCTCCGCCCCCCCGAATCCCGTGTCACTGGATTTGATTGACAGCAGCGGGAGCCAATGGCTCCTACTGTTATCAATCTATTCAATGAGGATCCGAGACAGTGGCTGGAGCTGCTGGGCTTGTCCTTGAAGCTGGAACAAACGGGTTCCGGTAAGTAAAATCGGGGCTCTGAGGGCTGCTGTAGCAGAGAAGGTTTTTTATCTTAATGCATAGTAAGGTGAAAAACCTTGAGACTTTACAACCCCTTTAAAATGGGACTTTCCTGTCGTCATCAGAAACCAGCAACACCTTTTTTTGTGTTTTTTTGGATACAGTAAGTGAGAATTATAACCCCAGTCAGGTTTTTTTTTGCCATCTGTGTTTCATTGTGGAGATTTCCTTCACTTCCTGCCCCATAGCCAAACAGGAAGTGAGAGGAAATCCCTGCAAATTAAGGGGATTCCTTGGGGACCCCAAGGTCACCAGAACTAGTGTCCCCACTGGAAGTAATGTAAACAGGACAAATATAGAGGATTAATTTCCTTAACGGGGCACAGACAGCAATAAAAACTGACAGGGGTTCTAATCACTCTCCCCTCTATTCAAAACTATAAGAACAGTTTTGCCTTAAGCTATACAATTACATAGTTACATAGTAGGTGAGGTTTAAACAAAGACACAAGTCCAGCAAGTCCAACCTATATGTGTGATTATATTATAAAACGTTTTTACAGTGCCTACAGTGCCCATCAGTACAGTGCCCCATAAGTACAGTGCCCCATCAGTACAGTGCCCACCTGTGCCAGTTGGTGCCCACCTGTGCCAATCGGTGCCCACCTGTCTGCCCAGCGGTGATCAGTGTCCATCTGCACATCTGCACAATCAGTGCCCACCTGTGCCACCTCATCAGTGCCCACCTGTGCCACCTCATTAGTGCCCACCTGTGCCACCTCATCAGTGCCCACCTGTGCCAATCAGTGCCCATCTGTGCTGCCTCAGTGCACATCTGTGCCGCCTCATCAGTGCCCATCTGTGCCACCTCATCAGTGTCCATCTGTGCTGCTCCATCTGTGCTGCCCCATCTGTGCCGCTCCATCTGTGCCGCCCCATCTGTGCCATCCCATCAGTGCCCAGCTGTGCCACCTCATTAGTGCACATCTGTGCTACCTCATAAGTGCACATCTGTGCCATCTCAGTGCGCATCTGTTCCACCTCATCAGTGCCCACCTATGCCACCTCATCAGTGCCCACCTGTGCCGCCTCATCAGTGCCCACCTGTGCCACCTCATCAGTGCACTCCTGTGCCACCTCATCAGTGCACATCTGTTCCACCTCATCAGTGCCCCTCTGTGCCACCTCAGTGCCCATCTGTGCTCATCAGTGCCACCTCATCAGTGCCTATCAGTGCCCATCAGTGCAGGCTTAGCAACCATGTCCAAAAGAAGCTTTTCCACAGAGGGGGCGTACCAAATACTGTCCCAGGCCTACGAGAGCAACGGGGAACTCTCTTTTTCGGATTCCCTTTCCGACTCCGATTCTGAGTCAGACATAAATTATGAGCCAGTCCTCAGTAGTGGAACACTGAGTGACTCAGAGGAGGAAGATATTAGGCCCGCCAAACGAAGGCGTTTTGGTGAGGAGGCAGTGGCATCTACCAGCACCGCAGTGCCATCCACTAGCACGGCAGTCCCATCCACCAGCACCGCAGTGCCATCCACCAGCACCACAGTGCCATCCACCAGCACCACAGTGCCTCAGCAAGAAAGGCCAAGGACCCATGCCAGCCTTCCCTATGCCCTGCAGAACCCCTTGTGGCTTCCTCCTAATTCAGGAGAAGCCAACAATCCCCCTTTCACTGCTCAGCCAGGAGTCCAGGTGGACACAGAGAATTTTTCCCCAATAAATTTTTTTAATTTAATTTTTACCTGAAGACATGCTATCAAATATTGTGGCCCAGTGCAACCTTTATGCACAGCAATTTATTTTGAATAATCCAACGTCCTACTATGCCCGTCCCTATGAGTGGAGAGACCTAATGGTGGAGGAGTTGAAGGTTTTTTTAGGGCTCACATTTAATATGGGACTCACAAAAAAAAATACTTTGATGTCCTATTGGTCAATCCACCCCATCCACCACATGCCAGTATTCTCCAAGGTAATGCCCAGAAACAGATACCTCATGATAATGAGGTTTCTTCATTTCAATGACAATACACAGTGTCCTCCCCGAAATGACCCAAACTATGACAGGCTTTTCAAAATTCGGACACTTTCAAATTATTTTTCTGCAGTATTCCCCCAGCTGTTTAACCCGGACCAAAACATATGTGTGGATGAGTCCCTTGTTAAGTTTAGTGGCAGGCTTAAAATAAAACAATATATTCCCAGTAAAAGGGCCTGCTATGGGGTGAAGGTATACAAATTATGTGACCGAGTCACAGGTTACATATATGCCTTCAAAGTGTACGAAGGGAAGGACACCCAGCTGCAACCCCCTAATTGCCCAGACTACTTGGGATCAAGCGGGAAAATAGTTTGAGACCTCATATACCCCCTACTGGAGAAAGGCTACCACCTCTATGTAGACAACTTCTACACATCTCTGCCCCTGTTCCACAACCTTCACTGGAAGAAGACACCTACATGTGGTACCGTAAAAAAGAACCAGAAGGGCTTTCCTCAAAGTCTGATCAATAAGAAATTGAGAAAAGGAGAAACGGCAAGTCTACGAAACAACGACATTTTGGCAGTGAAGTGGAGGGACAAAAGAGATGTCTATATGTTGTCTTCAATCCACGATGATACCTTCATGGAAATCCCCAGAAGAAATGGCCCCATACAGAAACCTAAATGCATCTATGATTATAATTTGTTTATGGGGGGAGTCGACTTGAATGACCAGATGCTGGAACCGTACCTTGCCACAAGACGGACATACCATTGGTATAAAAAAGTCGCAATTTGAGGGCAGGAGGCGGAGCCTAGCAGAGCAGACATGCATTGTTAGAGCTCCACACCGCTGAGGAGAGAAGAGAAGGACAAAGCGGAGCCTGCAGGCTCAAAAGGTATCCATTTGAACCTTTTTGCCCCAGGGAACAAACTGTGAAAGTTTGGGCAGGAAATATGGTACTGGGAGGAAACCGTGGCAGAAATAAAAATCACCTCACAAAGAGCTCACAGGCACTCACTGCAGCTGAAGCAGCTCCAGTCACCTCACAAGATACAGCATCAGGGCGCTCTTACAGACAGAAAATGTCACAGCAAGACTCTCCATTTGAGTCAGATACAGAACAAATCCTCTCACAAACTTCTCCACAAGCCTCCTCAGTATCCCCAGTAATATTATTACAATTTGAAAAGATGCTTCATAAGGCTTTAAAACAAACCTCAGACCAAATAACAAAAAGCCTAACCAAAGAAAAAAGAGAGCTGGGAAACCGCACCGCAGCCTTAGAAATAAAAATGGATGAAATTGAAATTACAACCCAAGAAAATATAACAGAATTGAAACAATTAAAAAAAGAGAATTTAATACTTCAAACTAAGCTCGAAGATTACGAAAATAGAGCCAGACGTTCAAACTTGCGCATAAGGGGAATACCTGAAACTGTGACAGACCTGCAATCTACTATTACTGCTCTATTACAAGAACTAAAGCCAGATATCCCTATTGAACGTTTAGAACTGGACAGAGTACACAGAGCCCTCACAGCCAAAAAGAAAGATGGACCCCCACGTGATATAATCACAAAATTTCATTATTACAGAACGAAAGGACAAATACTAATTGCTGCAAGAGAAAAAAAAGGAACTTAATTTTCAAGGACACAATTATCAAATTTTTGCTGACCTATCCCAACTTACTATTACTAAAAGACGATCCATGAAACCCCAACTAATGGAACTGCAACGCCACAACATTATGTATCAATGGGGCTTCCCCTTTTCAGTCAGATTTAACTACCAAGGTACAATTTATAGAAGCAGATCAGCAGATGAACTACAACAAACCCTTTTAAAATTAAATCTGACAGAACCCACAAGCAGCAACACTCCCACACGCAGAAGAATGGCGTCATCTTCACCTTCAGGCAGCACCCAGAAAATTTCAGAACAAAATGGGAATCATCATTCTCACAAAAGAGGCCGTTATGCCACATCATCCATGGACCAAGAAGATTCAATGGACTGACATCCTAATTCCTGATATCTCTTCATTTATTATACTAAGAGATGGTTCTCTATAAAAAACCTATATTTATAACTGAATGTAACTGCATTCTGATAGTCACACGCTGTGTGGGATCATGTTACATTCCAGTTATATTTCTTATTACTTCTGATTCATATAGCCTTAGAATATATAAGTGAAATAAGGAAATTCTTGTTCAGTTATATATTATCAGGTAATAACAATAGATTTATTACTTTTTAGGACAAATGTGTTCAATAATCCAGAAGTAATGGAAGCTTTTTCTTTCTTTTCTTAAAACAAATATATTATTACCTAACTTGTTCCTAGAATTATGATTTTGTTTATTCTAATCTGAAGCAATACAACCTCAATTTTATGAGTTAACATATCTAAACAGTTACATATGAATAAAATATGTAATTGTTTACTCTAAAAGGGTTAAAATCCCAAAATAATTCAAACTATCTTCATCAATACCAAAGTTATTAACAGTACCTTTCTAACTGAATTATTTAGCCTAGGGCAAGACTAACCATATACAACCACCCTGGAATAAATAATTTCAACGAAAACTATATTCTGCACTCCAATTAATGAAACATCATTTTGATGTCTTTTGACATAGCACTTCTCTCCTGTAAGCGGAAGATCCGTGTACCCCCATTAGCCCTCCTCATTCTCCCAACCATATTATGTGGGAGTGTGACGAAGGCACTTATTCCCCTGAGAGAGATATTTATTCTCTTTCACGGGTAAATTGTGATTACTTGCAAAAAATAATTTATACAATGTATCATCTAATCTCATATGTTTTTTGTTTACTCTTTAGTCCAGAATTCACTGGTTTCTTTTCTATCTATTCATCTCTTCAGTCCACACAGGTTGATCTGCGCAGTCAGCTCTGCATAACAAAAAGTAAGTCAAAACTATTTGATCTATTGCCATGGCACCACTGAATATACTTTCCCTGAATGTTCAGGGAATAAATGTCCCTCAAAAAAGGACCAAAGCCTTCCGTACTTTCCATAACAAGAAGGCTCACATAGTATGCCTCCAAGAAACACACTTCACCAAAGATTCTACTCCAAAATATATTTCTCCTTTTTATCAACAAATTTACACGGCTTCTGCCTGTACCAAGCAAAGGGGTACTCTAATTGCATTTCACCGATCCACAACATTCACCTTATCATCAGAAATTAAAGACCCAGAAGGTAGATACTTGATACTCATGGGTTATATAATGGATACAGCAATCACGGTGATTTCCTACTACGCTCCTAACAAACAACCTACACCATTCCTCTCACATATATTACAAGTGATTAATACACACAAAATAGGAACAGTGATAATGTGTGGGGATTCAAACCAGGTCCTCCTCCCATTTCTAGATAAATCACCTTTTACACCATCCAAAATAACCTCTAGATTACCTTTTTCTCAACTTCTTTCCAAATACAATCTGGTAGATTCATGGAGAGAAAGTAACCCAATGAAAAAAAAATTCACTTATTTCTCGCACCCTCATCAAACCTTCACCAGAATAGATCATATTTTTCTAACAATAGGAATGATACCAGAAATTATTGCATCAGATATAATTCCGATTCCGTGGTCTGACCATAATGCAGTATACACTACTATAGCCTCAGCCATACCAAAAGCGCATGACCCAACGTGGTACTTACCGGACATAATGCTCAAACACCCACTACATCAGATGGCCATTGAACAAGCTTTAAATGAATACATATCAATTAATAATACAACAGACATCTCCCCAATAACACTGTGGGAAGCTCATAAGCCTGTCTTGCGTGGTACAATACAAAGCCAAATGGCACTATTTAAACGGGAACGCAAAAATCTAGCAAAAAAACTAGAACTCAATTTTAATGCAGCCTACATATCATTTCAAGATAATCCATCTCAGAGTACAAAATCTCATCTGGAAAAATCTAGATTGGAATACGATCTATTTCTCACTGAGTCAGTTGATAAATCCCTCAAACGCTCCAAACACAATTTCTACATGAATACAAACAAACCAGGTACATATTTGGCTCGGGCATTAAATTCAACTAACAAATCTTTCAAACCAATACGTTTGAAATTATCAAAAAATGTTTACACTTGTAATCCAGTTAAAATAGTCCATAAATTTCACTCACATCTCGCAACTTTATACAAGACAAACAATGAATTTAATCCTACAGAAGCTGAATCCTTCTTCTCAAAAATAACCTTACCTGAGTTATCTCAGAATCAAAAAAGCAGTTTGGATGAGCCTATAACTATAGATGAAGTTGCTAACGCCATAAAAGACCTAAAACTTAACAAAAGACCAGGCCCAGATGGCTACTCGGCTTTATACTATAAAACATTCTCAGAAATACTCTCTCCCATTCTCACTGAAACTTTTAACAAACTTCTAGATGGACATTCTTTTCGGCAAGAAACACTAATGGCAATTGTTTGTATGATCCCAAAACCCCTTTCTGATGATACTTCCTGTGTGAATTATCGGCCTATCTCTCTGTTAAACCTCGATATTAAATTATTAGCAAAAATAATAGCAAAACGCCTCAATAGCATTATAGGAAAATTAATACATAGAGATCAAGTAGGCTTCATGCCAAATAGACAGGCAGGCGATAATATACGCAGGGCAGTGTTATTGGCACATATTGCTAAAAAACGGAAAATCCCTTTATGTTTTCTATCTCTCGATATTAAGAGGGCATTTGACACAGTATCCTGGCAATATATGCAATATTCATTACAAAAATGGGGTTTTGGACCCCACTTTTTAACATGGATCAAAGCATTATATAATAAACCCAAAGCCTATATAAAATATGCTGGATACAAATCTGAAGCCTTTAATATCGAAAGAGGTACCCGACAGGGTTGCCCATTATCTCCCTTATTATTTGCCCTTATACTCGAACCCATGGCCCAATACATCAGAACAAACCAAACTATAACTGGCATTGAAGTAGGAGGTATTACACACAAATTATGTATATTTGCAGACGATATATTACTTTTTCTATCATCACCACAGGTCTCTGGTCCTAACTTAATACCAGCTCTTGATGGATTTGCAGCCCTATCCGGCCTTATGATTAATCCTAAGAAATGCCTAGTGCTTAATATTTCACTCACAAACATGGAATTGATCCCGGCTAGGGCTGCACTCCCATTCACATGGGCAGAAAAATCAATCCCATATCTTGGAATTCATTTAACAGCATCTCATTCTGACTTATTCTCAACCAATTATCCTCCTGTATTAAGACAGATCACAAATCTAATAAAACAATGGTCGCAACTTCCTTTATCCTGGATAGGGAAGATTAATGCAATCAAAATGACTATTCTACCCAAATTGCTTTATCTATTCAGAGTCCTCCCTATTCCAATTCCTTCCTATTTTTTGAGAATAGTACAAAAAAGAGCAACTTCGTTTATATGGGGCTCTTCTAAACCACGTATACCTATACACACACTACATCTTCCCAAAAATAAAGGAGGCCTGGGATACCCTAATTTTACTAACTACTACAGAGCAGCACATTTGGCCAGTCTGTCCAAATACCATGCAAAACAGGAAATCCCATTATGGGTATTTATAGAGGCTTCAGAAAATGACCCTCTATTAATATCAAATTTATTATGGCTTGATCCTAAAGACCGCTTTAAAATTCATAATCCCATAACTAAACACTTCTTATCTCTCTGGGATAAACTAAAAAACAAATATCAGTTACAATCTCCACACAATCCTCTCCTTTCTTTTATCAGAAATCCGGCCTTTTATCCGGCATGGATCTACCCAAATTCACATCAGGCATTCACATCAGGCATTCAGACACTAAATGACTTCATAGCATCTAAATCATTCCTTTCATTTCCATCGCTTAGAGAAAAATATGATCTACCAAACTCTGAGATATTTAGATATCTCCAAATCAAAAATTTCTATACACCATTCCTAAAGGGGGATACACCATTATCCCAATTATCCATTTTTGAATCAATCTGTACAAAAGATCCATTTGCTAAAGGTACAATTTCATCACTTTATAATCAATTATATGGAGTAGCAAATCTTAATAGACCCTCTTACGTTCAGAGGTGGGAGGAGGACCTGGGACGAACTTTAGAAGACACGGACTGGTCTAATATATGGCTCACATCTAAGTCATCTTCACCCAACATCTTGGCACTGGAGACAAATTATAAAGTCCTAACTCGCTGGTACCTTGTACCCGCTAGAGTGGCAAAATATTCACCTAATACCTCAACTCTTTGTTTTCGAGGATGCCCAGAAATAGGCACATATTTACACATATGGTGGACGTGCCCAGTAATCCAAACCTTCTGGAAGGAAGTCTTCGTGATTGCATCTAAAATATTTAAAAAAATAATACAACCAGATCCATATTTAACTTTACTTAATCTAAAACCGGAATGGTTAACACTCTCTCAATTCAACTTATGATCCAACTAATAACGGCTGCAAAACAAACAGTGGCCAAGGCATGGAAATCTCCTACATTGGTACTAGCAGAAACAATTCACAGAATGAATAATACAATGTCCCATGCTAAGATGGTAGCCATCGATCAAAATCAAATTCCAAAATTTGAAAAACTTTGGCATCCTTGGATAAAACAACAGTTCCTGTCAAATTTCAATGACTCTGTCCTGTTGCCATGGTAACAGATTAAATGACTTACAGAGACACCCATTCTAAGGCTTCAAAGAGAACTAAAAAGAATAATAAACTGACGAGCGGGACAACCTTGTGGACCATACCTCTACCTTTCAACCCTTTTTCTTCTTTCTCTTTCCTTTTCTCCACCTTACAATTAAAGCTCATTATCAGAATTTATTTGACCTATATACACTCTACTTGTAAAACAATATGTATAGTAGGTATAAATCATTTAAATACCTACAAAAGTAACTAAGGAAATGATATATATCTTTAATTTAGGTTTACGTGAACCCAATGTTTAATATTTGAAATTTCATGATATTTACCTATATAAACCCTACTGTAAAACAATGAGCTTACTTTATAGATCCTTGTAAACTTACTTTATGTATCTTTATGTATCTTTATAACATTGTATACTCAATAAACTTCTTTTGACAAGGAAAAAAGTCGCAATTTATTTTTTTCAATTGCCCATATACAATTCATATGTAATTTATCGTAACTCCACCCAAAACCCCAAACGCTTCCTTGGCTACCAAGAGGAAGTTTTCACTGCCCTTATATTCCCGAACGGCCCACCAGAAAATATCCAATCAGATGTTCTAAGTCGACTCTCCGAACGCCACTTTCCCGATAAAATCCCTTCCAAACCAACAGGCCAACGACGGCAAAAAAAATGTAAGGTGTGTACCAGAGCAAGATTCACTAGAGACACATCTTTTTATTGTGCACAATGTCCTTTTGAACCAGGCCTCTGCGTAGGTGAATGTTTTCGCCGTTTCCATACTTCAGTAAATTATTAGTGAAGTATGGTAAACGTAAGCCTCCATTCCTGCAATTTACCCTCACACCCCTTATGCCACTGCCTGCTCTGTAACTGACCCTGGCTTGTTATTTGACCACGCTTCTGCCTAATGATTCTGTACATACCTCTGCCTGATCTGGAACTGACCCTGGACTGTTATTTGACCATGCTTCTGCCTAACAATTCTGTACATACATCTGCCTGATCTGGAACTGACCTTGGACTGTTTGACCATCATATTTGCCTGCCTCTTCGACTGATCTTGTACCCCGATACTGGACTAGTGGGATTCAACACAGGGGTCTCACATATGTGAGGGGCTCCAGAATTGTTTTTCTGGATAAAGAAAACAATTTTTTTGGTTTTCTCAATCCTAGATTAGGATCTGGAGACTCGGAGGCTTCGAAGAGATTTGGGTGGGAGAAGCCTCTACCCCTGTCCCCATTCTGTCCTGAACGAGGCCCTACTTCTGCCTGTAGGACTTACTGCCGTTATGTCTCTGCTTGTCGCACTGACCACACCACACCACATGGACCTGCCTAATACCAGGGCCAATATTTTTAGCACTGCGGACAATATCTCTGCCTGCACTGACCCTGGACTTTATGTGGACAGTAACCCTGCCTGCTGCCTGGACAATTGTGTTCGCCGCTGCTGACCAAGTCCCTGCCTGCTGCCTGGACCAGTGCTATCCTCCTGTGTACAACTGCGCTACTACAACCACAGGTAATCTTTTGTTTACGCTTTGCTCAGCATAATGTATTTTGGGGTGTAATTCTTGGTATGTGCATGCTATGTGTCCCTGGAACACCTGACGGTGTTCCTTGCATGTTGGATCTCTGTATGTGGCCAGGCTGTGTAAAAGTCTCACACATGTGGTATCGCTATACTCAGGAGGAGTAGCAGAATGTATTTTGGGATGTCATTTTTGCTATCCAAATGCTATGTGTTGGAAATATCTTATAAACGGACAACTTTGTGTAAAAAAAATGTGTTTTCATTTTTTTTCCACATTTTCCAAAAACTTCTGGGGGTCATTTTGGTGGTGTTTCCATTGTCCTGGTGCTCCAGGGCCTTCAAAAGTCAAATAGGTGGTTGAGAAATGTGATGTGTAATTTATGCTCCTAGAACACCTGATGGTGCTCCATGCATGTTGGGCCTCTGTATGTGGCCAGGCAGTGAAAAAGTCACACACATGTGGTATCGTAGTACTCAGGAGGAGTAGCAAAATGTATTTTGGGGTGTCATTTTTGCTATCTAAATGCTATGTGTTGGAAATATCTTATAAACGGACAACTTTGTATCGTAATACTCAGGAGGAGTAGCAGAATGTATTTTGGGGTGTCATTTGTGGTATACACATGCCATGTGAGAGAAATAAGCTATTACAATGATAATTTTGTATAGAAAAAAAAAATCTCAATTTTGCAAAGAATTGTGGGAAAAAAATTCAACTTCAAATAACTCACCATGCCTCTAACTAAATACATTGAAATGTCTACTTTCCAAAAAGGGGTTATTTGGGGGGCATTTGTACTTTCCTGGCTTGTTAGGGTCTCAGGAAATGAGATAGGCCACCATTACATCAGATGTGATAATTTTTTTATGATTTGCACCATAGCTTGTAGACTCTAAAACTTTCACACAGACCAAATCATTTCCACAAATTTTTGGTTATTTTTACCAAAGATATGTAGCAGTATAAATTGTGGCCAAAATTTATGAAGAAAAATTACTAATTTGCAAAATTTTATCACAGAAATTAAGAAAAATTATTTTTTTTCAAAATTTTCGGTCTTTTTCATTTATAGCGCAAAAAATATAAAAACCCAGAGGTGATCAAATACCACCAAAATAAAGCTCTATTTGTATGAAAAGAAGGACAAAAAAATCATTTGGGTACAGTGTTGCATGACTGAGTAATTGTCATTCAAAGTGTGAGAGCACTGAAAGCTGAAAATTGGTCTGGATAGGAGGGGGGTTTAAGTGCCCAGTAAGCAAGTGGTTAAGGTTAAAACTCATTTCTTCTAATTTTAATGAGTGGCCACGTGTCTTATTAAACTCCCTTCCGCTGAAAAGTTTAATCCCTATTTTGGGGTCACCAGTACGGTATTGTAAATTGAAATCATATCCCCTCTCAAGCATCTCTTCTCCAGAGAGAATAAGTTCAGTGCTCGCAACCTTTCTTCATAACTAATATCCTCCAGTCCCTTTATTAGCATTGTTGCCCTTCCCGGTACTCCCTCCATTTCCAGTACATCCTTCCTGAGAACTGATGCCCAGAACTGGACAGCATGCTACAGGTGTGGCCGGACTAGAGTCTTGTAGAGTGGGAGAATTATCATTTTATCTCTGGAGTTAATCCCCTTTTTAATGCATGCCAATATTCTGTTTGCTTTGTTAGCAGCAGCTTGGCATTGCATGCCATTGCTGAGCCTGTCATCTAGTAGGACCCCCAGGTCCTTTTCCATCCTAGATTCCCCCAGAGATTCTCCCCCTAGTGAGTAGATTGCATTCATATTTTTGCCACCCAAATGCATTATTTTACATTTTCCACATTAAACCTAATTTGCCATGTACTTACTCACCCCATTAATTTGTTCAGATCTTCTTGCAAGGTTTCCACATTATGTGGAGAAGTTATTGTCCTGCTTAGCTTAGTATCGTCCGCAAATACGAGGATTGAACTGTTTACTCCATCCTCCAGGTCGTTTATGAACAAATTAAATAGGATTGGTCCCAGCACAGAATCCTAGGGGACCCCACATTCCACCCCTGACCATTCTGACTACTCCTTACTTATCACTACCCTCTGAACTCGCCCTTGTAGCCAGTTTTCAAACCATGTACTCACCCTATGGTCCATGCCCATGGACCTTACTTTGTACAGTAAATGTTTATGGGGAACTGTGTCAAATGCTTTTGCAAAATCCAGATACACCACGTCTACGGGCCTTCTTTTATCTAGATGGCAGCTCACCACCTCATAGAACATCAATAGATTGGTTTGGCAAGAACAATTCTTCATGAATCCATGCTGATTACTGCTAATGATACCGTTTTCTTTACTAAAATCTTGTATACAGTCCCTTATCATCCCTTCCAGGAGCTTGCATACTATTGATGTTAGGCTAACTGGTCTGTAATACCCAGGGATCTGTTGTGGCCCTTTTTTAAAATATTTGAGCTACATTGGCTTTTCTCCAATTAGCTAGTACCATTCCCATTAGTAGACTGTCAGTAAAAATTAGGAACAATGGTCTGGCAATTACTTGACTGAGTTCCCTAAGGAACCTCGGGTGCAAGCCATCTGGTCCTGGTGACTTATTAATGTTAAGTTTTCCAAGTCTATCTCTTATAATGTCCTCTGTTAGCCATGAGGGTGCTTCCTGTGATGTGTCATGAGGATAAACACTGCAGTTTTGGTTACTGAAACCCGCTCTCTTCATGAAGACTGAAGAGAGATTCAATATCTTTGCCATCTCCCCATCCTTTGTAACCAGATTTCCTTCCTCGTTCTTTATGGGGCCAATATGGTCTGTCCTCCCTTTTTTACTATTTATATACTTAAAGAATTTCTTGGGATTTTTTTGCTGTCCTCCGCTATGTGTCTTTCCTGTTCTATCTTAGCCACCATGATTGCACTCTTATAGGGTGTACACACGGTCGGACTTTGTTCGGACATTCCGACAACAAAATCCTAGGATTTTTTCCGACGGATGTTGGCTCAAACTTGTCTTGCATACACATGGTCACACAAAGTTGTCGGAAAATCCGATCGTTCTGAACGCGGTGACATAAAACACGTACGTCGGGACTATAAACGGGGCAGTGCCAATAGCTTTCATCTCTTTATTTATTCTGAGCATGCATGGCACTTTGTCCGTCAGATTTGTGTACACACGATCGGAATTTCCGACAACGGATTTTGTTGTCGGAAAATTTTATCTCCTGCTCTCCAACTTTGTGTGTCGGAAAATCCGATGGAAAATGTCCGATGGAGCCCACACACGGTTGGAATTTCCGACAACACCGGAAAATCCGACCGTGTGTACAGGGCATTATGCCCCGTTCACATGAGCGGTTTTGCCATCGGAATAAACTCTGAAGGTTTCTCCGATGGAATTCCGATGGAATTCTGTTCAAGCTGTCTTGCATACACACGGTGACGTTTGGTGCGTCGGAACAGCATACAGACGAGCGGTTTTTCCGATAGTAATTTTTTCCGTCAGAAAAATATAGAACATGTTCTCTATCTAAGTCCATCTGAATTTTCAACAAGAAATTCAGCTCATGTGTACGCGGCATTACATTTCTTGTTGCATTTGTTGTAAAGTCTGAATGCTGATGATGATTCCTCAGCCTTGTATTTTTGAAGGCCTTCTCCTTTGCTTTTTTCTTTCAATATGTTTATTGTAACTTTTCATAAAATATGATAAACCATACAAAACATGTGGCAATCATTACAGCGATATTACAAGAAGTCAAGGAAAATCAAATCTAATAGTTGACAGTAGAGTTGAAACAACAATTTCCTGAGTGAGTTTAGAGCGAGGGAGAAAAAAACATATAGGTGGTTTTTTTCATGTTGGAGGTTAAACTCCCGTCGGTTTGTCAGGAAAGCTTATTGTTAAATTAGCTTTGAACAGTTTCAGGACGTTAATTAATAGATCTCAGAGGAAACAATCCTTGGGCTCTTTGTGGATACCACAAGGCCGATAGCTCCAAAATAAAGAGAAAAGTGAGAGGAATGAAAAGTAGAAAAGAAGGAAACAAGAGGAAAAGAAAGAGAGGTAGGAAAGAAGAGGTGCAGTTCCTGCTCCCTCCCTGCCATCACCAGGACCCATACTCACCGCATAATGAAATGGAATCATCGGGAGGCACCAACATAGGTGGCCCATGGTTCCCAGACCGATTCAAATTTTGCTGCAGTGTCCGTTAAGGAGCTTACCATTTTTTCTTGAGCCATAATCCAGGCTGCAATAAAGGAGACTCTCTTCTTTTTCCATGCCTTAGCTATGGTCAATTTGAAACCCAGTAAGATGTAGAAAATTAGTGATTGGTTAGCTTTGGATACTTTGGGTATCCTGTCAATGAGTAATGCAATGGATGGGTCTTTTGAAATTTGACAGCCTGTTACCTTGCGTATCATATAGAATATTCTGTTACAGAATCCCCTAATGTTCGGGCACTCCCACCAAGTGTGCAACATTGAGCCGTACATGTTGCACCCTCGAAAGCATAGCGGTGATGAGGTGGGGAACATCCTGGCCAACCTCGCTGGAACAAGGTACCATCTGGTCAGTATTTTGAGATTCGCTTCAATCAAGACCGTGTTGCATATATTGCTATAAGACCTAAAGACATTACTATGCCAAGTATCAATGCTGCAGCAGATCTGAATCTCTTTTTCCCAGGCCACCATGTATGGTAGCTTAGAATCATCTGAGGCCAGTGACAGGTAAACCATGGAAATGCCCCCCCTCTGCTCAGTGGCTTGACCACACCATTGTTCGTAAGGTGTCACAGATGGGGCAATGGTTTGTTACGCCAGAGTGCGTTTAGGAAATGCGAAATTTGTAGATAGCGAAATCTTTCAGAGTCGGGCATCTCCAGCTTGTTCTGACAGAAACTGAGTGAGAGCGGGCCCCAGGGGGTCAGAAAGTGTCCAATGTGGTATAATCCTTTATCTAACCACCAGCTAAAGGCCGTGATATTCATGCCTGGTGGAAAGTTGGGGTTATTGAAAATATGTGCTAGTGGTGACATGGCTGACATCAAAGACTGGTGTCTTTTCAATGTATCCCATAGAGAGATGGAGTTGGAGAGCACAGGGGACATAACAGGGGGGCGATCCCTAACTGGGCACCAGAGGAGGAAGTCTAAAGTGTGCTTTGGAACTGCTTGCCTCTCTATCTGTACGTAATCTGGCTTTTCTAAGCGTGCGTAGATAATTGACAAGCCCTCCTTGCTTTCTTGGTCTATATAGCACTTAGAAAAGTGATCTTTTCTAATAAGGATTGGCAAAGCCCGAAATAGGTAAAGCAGTTTGGGGAGTAACGTCATTTTCGCTGCGTTTAGTCTCCATAATCAGGATAAATCATGGAGCGCCAACGCTTTCAGATCCTTGCGAAGTTTCTCATACATGGGGGGGGGAAGTTGGCTGAGTATAATTTCTCCACCCTCAGAGTGAGTTCCACCCCTAGATATCAAATAGTGGTGTCGCTCCATTCGAACTGGAAGGAGCTTTTGAGATGTTCTGCGGTCGTTGGGGGGATATTCACATTCAAGATTTGGAATAGGTTGAGGTTAACAGTTAGGCCCAAGGCTCTGGAAAATCCATCAAGAAGTTTACAGATGTTTGGGAGGGAGGTCGTCGGTGATGTTACGAAAAGCAGAAGATCATCCGCAAACAGAGCGCATTTATGTGTTTGTTGACCGCAGGAGACCCCTTGTATAGCGCGGATGGCAATTGCTAGGGTTTCTATTGCTATTGCAAATATAAGGGGCGATAAGGGGCACCCTTGTCTAGTCCCCCTAGCTATTTTTATGGTATCTGAATAGTAACCTTGCAGTCGTATACGCGCTTCTGGGTGGGAATAAAGTGCTGATATTAAGCCCATGAATCTCTGTCCAAAGCCCCATCTTTGTAGGATATTAAATAGGTACGGCTAGGAAACCGAATCGAATGCTTTTTGGAGGTCAAGTGAGAGTAGTAGCCCTTCCTGTCTTGTCCCCTGCGCCCATCCTGATAGTAGTATCGAGATGAGATCGATTTCCCTACGAATTTGGTCTGGACCTTGCCTTCCTGGGATAAATCCCACCTGATCTTTGTGAATATATAAGCTGATAAAAGAGGCTATGCGGTCCGCTAAAATCTTGGTCAAAATTTTCATATCATTTTTAATAAGTGATATGGGCCTATAATTTCCTACCTCCCCCTGGTCCTTATGTGGTTTTGGGATTACAGAAGTGTAAGCCGAGTTTAGGGTGCTATCTAAGGGGTCTCCTTTGGTTTTATCATTAAAGAATTTTGTGAGGGGTTGGGCCAGAGTCTGCACGAATGTCTTATAATATGGTACAGAGAAACCGTCCGGACCTGGGGCAGATCCCCTCTTTAGGTTTTTAATGACATTCAACACTTCCTGTATAGTAATAGGGGGCTCTAGAATGTCATGATGTTTGGAATCTAATTTTGGGATTGGGAGCGAGTTCAATAAGGAATTTATGTGGAGCTCACTATCTTCACTATCCGCGCTGTATAATTTCTCGTAATAGCGATGGAAGGTTTCCATAATGCGTTTCAGGTTCAGAGTGTGTTGATTGCCTGAAACTCGTATTTTAGGTAAGTTTTGTTGTCTGTTAAGGGGGGTCAGTTTGGTCACAAGCATATGGCCCATTTTGTCACGTTGATGATAAAACTTAGCTCCACTCCATCGAATATGCTTTTCAGCTTTCGGCTAAATTGAGGGATAAACGCGCAGCATCCAATGCAGCCATGGGAGCCCGTCTGGGGTCTTGTTTATGTAAACGGCGTAAGCAATTAAATTCCTTGTCTAGCTTGTCAATGTAAATTGAGTGTTCCTTTTTCACTCGAGAAGAAATTTGGATCAGTTTGCCCCGGATCGTGGCCTTGTGAGCGGCCTATAGGGTCTCCGCAGACACCTCTGCAGTTGAGTTTAATAGGAAGTATTCTTCTATCGCTTTCTCAATTTCTGACGCCCTCACTGGGTCACTGAGCAAAGATTCGTTTAATCTCCACTGAAAAAGGTTGGGGCGGTTGGAGCTTCTTCTAAGGGATAGGAGGACTATGGAGTGGTCAGACCATACCGTGTCTCTTATAGAAGATTTGAGTAGGTCTGGGGTTTTGGCTACAGAGATAAATATGTGGTCAATCCTAGCGTATGACTGGTGCAGATGTGAGAAGTGTGTATAATCTCGTGAAGTTGGGTTTAGTTCTCTCCAGGCGTCTGCAAGACCGGAGTTGTATATTAGCTTAGCTATTGTGAGGCTTCTTTTGGGCGAGTGGATAAGCTGGGTTCCTGGGGGCCTGGTTTTGTCCAAACCTTGATCTAGGGCGGTATTTGAGTCCCCTCCATAAATGACTGTCCCACACACTATGGGTCCTAGCAATTTGAGCATCGTCCGAAAAAACATAACATGTCCTCGGTTAGGTGCATAGTACGAAATGATAGAGTAAATTTGATCATCTATAGAGCCCTTTATGAGAATGAATCTACCTTCAGGGTCCCTGTGTTCTAGTTGCGGTGTGAACTTGCAGTTCTTGGATATTAGGATCGCTACTCCCCAAGTTTTGTCCTCAGCATTGGCGAGGAAAAAGAGCGGAAATTTTGCATGTAGGAAGGAGGGATTAAACCGCTTGGGAAAATGAGTTTCCTGATGTAGGACTACGTCAACCTTTTGGGAGTGCATGAATTGTAAAATTTTCTGCCTTTTGATCGGGGAGTTCATCCCTTGCGTGTTGTGGGAAGCAACCCGCAAGGGAGTAGGGGAGTCAGCCATCAAGCATAGCGTAAAGGCCCCCCGTCATCATCCCGCCACCTACCTCATGGATGACCTTGAGTCTCTTCTGGTACCCATTCCAGCGAGTTTTTTGCACCCCCACGGGGGTTATCCCAGTGGATGGATCCCGATGGCTAGCAAGGAAGGGAGAAAAAGAAAAGGAGTTAGGTGTCCGTTTATGAAGCAGTGAAATCTATTCACTGCTTCATTCTCCGGCATTCACAGTGAAGATCTTTCTCCTCTGTGTGCCAGTTTATGAAGCGGTGTAGATTGCTTCACCTTCTGAGGAGTGAAGCGATCTACAAACGCTTCCAAAAGTGGAGAACGGCCCCTGATACTGGAATCTCGTGAGACTTTACGAGATTACAGCACCAGAAATTCACCGAAACACCAAGATGACATTTTATTAAGCAGTGATAAATTATCACCGCTCAATACACGGACAGACGGTGTGGATTAATGTTAATAAAATAATGAGTCCCCCTACATTATATACATATGTATACACACACACACACATTATATATACATGTATATACACACACATTATATATATATATATATATATACATATACACATTATATGTATATATGTATATATATCTGTACACATAAATATGACAGGGGGACATGGTTACAGTGTTGGGGGGTCTGAACGAGGCATAAGGAAGTTAAAAATCTTCCTCCTTCCCCCTCAGATCCCCCCAGATTTCCTCTTCACTCCCCGATTCACCATCTCTGAGCTGGTGAACCTAGGAGTGTGAATTCTGACTCAGATCGCCAGTGAAGTAGTGAGATCACCGCTTCATAAACTGGCCGTTACTGTGTCATTCATAAGGATTCTCCGTGTGTAGATGTAATCGGCGGGAGAACAAGTTCAAACATGTTCTCCCCGATTATCACTGTTTCATAAACTGTTTATGGACTGTGATCAGCGGCGATCCTCGGGATCACCGCTGATCACTGCTTCATAAACGGACACCTCAGAGAGAGAGAGGAGACAGAGCAGAGGTAAGATGAAGAGAAGAGAATCCTCTAGGGATTCTAAAGGACAGAAGCAGCGTACTAGCTTACTGTCCATGCAATAAGTATTGGTTTCAGTCACTGCTATAGAGACCGAAGTCCTACCGAATGGGCTCGGTAAATCCAGAGCCACTGGGTAGGTGGGGCGCAAGAACATATCACCCTGGCCTAGGCACTCCAAACTGCATAACTTTGCAAAAGTATTGAAAAACTTAAAGTCCGACTACAACAGGTCTAATGCAGTATAAAGGCTGAGCTGAACTAGCTTGAAAACATGTGGAGGAGGTAAGGGATAGATGGAGGAATGTTGACCGGGACCTGTAACATAAAAATATACATATGGGGGGGAATGAGAGGAAGTTCTCAATCCACATGTGTAGGGTACTGTGGGTAGTTCCTGAAATCTGGACCCATCTATAGGGATTCCTATGTGTTATCCCCTATATAGGTAGTGTAAGCTATCTATCTATGCTTACTAGCATTTGAGCTTAATATCCTAGGGAAGGTCCTGGAAAACAGTGGTATATTTGCAGTGAAATATGTAAACTGACGTAACTTATACCAAACTAGGTAGCCAGGCTACTATCAAAAACATAATAGAAAAAACAGTAAAAAAGGGAAAAAAGAATTAAATGATAAAAAAAAAAAAAAAAAAAAAAAAAAAAAGGGGGGGGGGGAGGAGGAGGGGTAGTGATTTCCCTCCTTCAGGAGGCGTTGAGAAAAATGTCCAAAGTCTGGTCAGAATTGTAACATTAAGAACAAAAAGAGATAGCGACCGTTCAGTTCTTGTTCTGTATCAGGGGGGTCTGCCTTCCTTGCATCGCTTGAAGTTAGATTTGGTCCACACTGGCGACATAGGACTAGAAGGGGTTTGACATTTCGTGGCTCCCAAGTGGGGATTCGGCAGGGTTTGTGGCGGGTCAAGAGCGATTAATTTCAGTCCCAGTAGAAGTTTTTCTCCTTCCTGGAGGTCAGAGATTGAGTACGTTTTGAATCTGAAGGTGAATTTGAGAGCGAATGGAAATGCCCACCAATATTTTATCTCCTTCTGTGAGAGAACCGTCAGCAGGGGTTTCAGAGTCCACCTCCTTTGGATGGTTGATGGCAAAATGTCAGCTAAGATTTGGATCGGGTGGTTCCGGCAAAGGAGAGGTGCTTGCTTGCGGGATCTTTTCATGATCTCCTCCTTCACCGAGTAGTAATGGGGCTTCACTACGATATCTTTAGGGGCTCCATCTTTTCTTGGGGGGCCCGGGGCCCGGTGAGCTCTGTCCAGTTCCATTTTATGTGGAGGAATGTCAGGGATAAAGTCTTTAATGAAGTCCTGGACTGCTGCAGTGACATCTGTGATAGACTCCGGGAGCCCACGTAATCTGAAGTTGTGCCTTCTCGATCGGTTCTCGAGATCATCGATCTTGTTCAGGGCAATGTCAAGTTGTTCTTGTATGACAAGAATGTGGTCAGAATTTTGGTTGGTCCTGGCCACAGTAATTTCATGCTTGTTTTCCATGGCTTCTATACGGTCACCAAGGTTTTGAAAATCGGCCTTAAGGTCCCCTGTAATTTGCGCAGCAATGGTGGCAAGCAATTCAGATAGCCTATTAATGAGGTCTGCCGTGTTGATGAGGGAATCTGAATTGCCCTGTATAGGAAGATGTGTGGGGGCCGAGTAGGCCTCGGTAGGCCTTGGGGGGATAGCATGTAATCCTCCATTGTGTGGCTGATGAGGGATTCTGTGGATGCTGGAGAGTGTGTGGCAGCGTGCCGGGTACTCACTGTTTGTCCCGGGGTGTCTGTGGGGGATCGTGAGCAGAGTTCTCGGTGTCACCTTCCTCTATGGCTGTACCTGAGGGAGTCGCGGCCTCCATCTTGGATACGAGCGGCTCCGGGATCGGGCTGAATCACGGCCGTAAGTCTCGTTTAGCGGAGCCTCCAGGCATAAATAGGATCCCAGATGAGTCCCCCAGCTCTTGGTGTTGTCCAGCGATGTTTTCCCAGCCTCAGTCGGGTGATGTGTGTGCCGTTATGGCGGGGCAATGTGGAGCTTCGGGCTCAAGCGGCAATCTTGGAGTCCTCCACGCATGCGCCTCTCTCTCCTTTGCTTTTATATGCATTTTTACATTGAAGTTAAGCCATCCAGGATTTTTGTTCACTCTTTTAAACTTATTTCTCAATGGCATGCACTGGCTCATGCCCTTATTTAATATGCTCTTAAAGCAAACCCATCTCTCCTCTTTGTTCCTAAGATTCTATCCCAATTTATATCTTCTAGCAAGGTTCATAGTTTAGGGAAGTTGGCTCTTTTGAATTCAGTGTCTTTGTATTCCCCTTATGTTTCCTATTTGTGTGGTTTATACTGAAGATAATTGACCTGTGATCGCTGTTTCCTAAATTTCCACCTTATTTCCACATCCATGATCAGGTCTGTATTGTTCGTAATCAGTAGGTCTAGTAACGCTTTGTTTCTAGTTGGTGCCTCTACCGTCTGACCCATGAAATTGTCCTGCAAGACATTTAGGAACTGGCGAGCCTTAGACGAATGCTTGGTTCCTTGTGCCCAGTCTATATCTGGATAATTAAAATCCCCCATTATGATGACACTTCCCATCCTTGCTGCTAATCCAAATTGTGATAGAAGGTCTGCCCCACCTCCTCCCTTTAACATACTCCCAGTATTATTTTTCCCTTAGTTTCATCCTTTTGGAGCTCTACCCATAAGGGTTCCACCTCCTCCCTAGCTCCCTTAGTGATGTCATCTCTCAAATTCACTTACATTACATTATTCTTGATATACAGGCATACCCCTCCCCCCTTTTTACCCTCTCTATCCCTGTGATAAAGGGAATACCCTTGAATGGTTGTCAGCCAATCATGAGAGCTGTTGAATCAAGTCTCTGAAATTCCCACAAAATCTAAATCTTCCTTGTACAACAGTATCTCTAGTTCTCCCATCTTGTCTGCCATTGGAGAACATGCCACGTAGTTTAGACCAGTCGCATACTGTTCTCTTATTGGGTGTTCCGAGATTGAAAATAGAACTATACTTACTTTGGTTTTGTGTGCTTTAGTCAACCTACCACTAATGCCCCCAATACTACCTTCTGGAATATGTTCCGCGCTGACTATCTCTACCCCTGAAACCCCCCCCCCCCGTCGCCTAGTTTAATTATATTTACTTATATTTATATTTAGTTATATAATTTATATTGATTACAGAAATAGTTAAAATGTCATAGTAAAATAGTATACACTAACATAATTAAAACATTCCTAAAGGAATGGCTCATATCATATAGTAGAGGTCTCTAATGACTTGTCCTTCCAGACTCTCAGTTTGTCATACAGTATATTGTATAAAGTTCCTTGGTTCAGCACAAGCTTGTATTCCAATGGCATGTCCTTGGGCCAGCTGTCAAAATGCAATAGCCACAGGGGGGAATTTTACACACTTAGTAGCATAAATAGAGGAATCTATTAGAATCAAAGAAAAATGTATGTGTACAGTGCATCCGGAAAGTATTCACAGTGCTTCACGTTTTCCATGTTTTGTTATGTTATAGCCTTATTTCAAAATGGATTAAATTCATAATTTTTCTCAGAATTCTACAAACAATACCACATAATGACAACGTGAAAGAAGTTTGTTTGAAATCTTTGCAAATGTATTAAAAATAAAAAAATCCCATGTACATAAGTATTCACATCCTTTGCCATGACACTCAAAATTGAGCTCAGGTGCATCCTGTGTCCACTGATCATCCTTGAGATATTTCTGCAACTTGATTGGAGTCCACCTGTGGTAAATTCAATTGATTGGACATGATTTGGAATGGCACACACCTATCTATATAAGATCCCACAGTTAAAAGTGCATGTTAGAGCACAAAACAAGCCATGAAGTCCAAGGAATTGTCTGTAGACCTCTGAGACAGGATTGTATGGAGACACAGATCTTAGGAAAGTTACAGAAAAATGTCTTCAGCATTGAAGGTCCCAATAAGCACAGTGGCTCCGTAAATGGAAGAAGTTTGGAACCATCAGGACTCCTTTTAGAATGGGCTGCCCGGCCAAACCGAGCGATCGGGGGAGAAAGACCTTAGTCAGGGAGGTGACCAATAACCCGATGGTCACTCTGACAGAGCTGCATCATTTCTCTGTGGAGAGATGAGAACCTTCCAGAAAAACAACAGTCTATGCAACACTCCAACAATCAGGTCTGTATGGTAGAGTGGCCAGATGGAAGCCACTCCTCAGTGAAATGCACATGACAGCCAGCCTGGAGTTTGCCAAAGGCACCTGAGGGACTCTCAGAGAAACAAAATTCTCTGGTCTGATGAAACAAAGATTGAAATCTTTGGCCTGAAGTCAAGCATCATGTCTGGAGGAAACCAGGCGCTGCTCATCACCTGGCCAATACCATCCCTACAGTGAAACATGGTGGTGGCAGCATCATGCTGTGGGGATGTTTTTCAGCGGCAGGAACTGGGAGACTAGTCCGGATTGAGGAAAAAATTAATGCAGCAATGTACAGAGACATCCTTCATGAAAACCTTCTCCAGAGCGCTCTGGACCTCAGACTGGGGTGAAGGTTCATCTCCCAACAGGACAACTACCCTAAGCACACAGCTAAGATAACAAAGGAGTGGCTATGGGACAACTTTGTGAATGTCCTTGCGTGGCCCAGCCAGAGCCCAAACTTGAACCCAATTGAACATCTCTGGAGAGATCTGAAAATGGCTGTGCACTGACGCTCCCCATCCAACCTGATGGAGCGTGAGAGGTCCTGCAAAGAAGAATGGAAGAAACTGCCCATAAATAAGTGTGCCACGCTTGTAGCATCATACTCAAAAAGACTCGAGGCTGCAATTGGTGCCAAAGGTGCTTCACCAAAGTATTTAGCAAAGGCTGTGATAGTTATGGGATTTTTTTTTTGTTTGTTTTTTAATAAATTTTCAAAAATTTCAAACAAACTTCTTTCAAGTTGTCATTATGCGGTATTTTGGAATAAGACTGTGACATAACAATGTGTGGCAAAAGTGAAGCGCTGTGAATACTTTCCGGATGCACTGTATATGTCCATATTTAGCTTTAGTACAAAGTCTAAGCTAAGTGAAAATTACCTTTGAAAGGGAACATGCCCTACGCCTTAAAGTGGAACTGAACCAAAGATATGTTTCCCAAAACATTTACATTTAGGGCACTTTCACACTGGGGCGGGGGGGTTGGCAGTAAAGCAGATATATTTTTAGCAGTGCTTTACCGTCGTTTTAGCTGTGCTTTTCCAATGAAGTGGTTAATAGCGCCCTCAAAGCGCCGCTGCCGAAGTGCTTTGCAGGCGCTTCGGCGCCGCTGCCTATTAATTTTAATGGGCGCTTTAGGAGCGGTGTATACACTGCTCTTAAAGCGCCCCAAAGATGCTGCTTGCAGGACTTTTTTCAACATTCGGCAAGTGCACCGATCCAGTGTGAAAGCACTCGGGCTTTCACATTGGAGTGAAAGGAGAGGCGCTTTACAAGCGCTATTTTTAGCGCTAAAACACCTGTAAAGAGCCTCAGTGTGAAAGTAGCCTTAAGACAAGCCATAAATCATAACTGTCACAGTTGCCTTTGTTATCAACTAAAGTGTCACACCATCAAATAGCTGTTTTTACAACTAATCACATGTGCAGCACCATGGCAACTGTAGATCAAACAGGGTATAAGATGGCAGCTTGTAGGCAGGTACCTACTAGGGGAGTGTGCTGCTAGTGAGTGAGACTAAGCTGCCCAGGCTAAAAAAGGGTGACATTTTGGGTCTTCCAGATTCCCGGGCTTTTTGGGAACTGCCCTTCACTTGATCTATATATAAATAGGGGGAAGGCTGGGCTCAGGGAGAGTGCCAGTGGCATCACATGGGATGCAAAAAGGTCCGGATCACAAAAAAGATTGTAGCATGCAAATTTAACCACAAAATGCATGAGTAATGCATACAAAATGAGTCAAGCGAAAGGGGTTCCAAGGATTTATTTTTTTAGGTTTTTATTGAGGTTTAAAGAGTACAGAGTTACACAAACAATATATACGGACTGTAACCAGGGCCGCTGATAGAGCAATACAGCCAACCATCCTGTACTGGGCCCGGGCCCCATCAATTAAAAAGCGGGGCCCCGACACCTGCTGAGCAAGGCCGGTTGTACTGTCTTATTGCAGACACTGATTCTCTTCTGCCTTCCCCTGCAGGACTGCCAGCCTCTTCTCTTCTTTCCCCCTTCGTCTTCACTGCAATGGGATTGGCTCTAGCACATGTGCCCCCTCCATGTGCTGTCCGGAGTCCCCTGTGTTCCCCTTTCCCCCATAGAGTGTCCCTCCTCTTCTCGCCCACGGCAGCTGCTGCTGGCACACAGGGGGATTTCAAGATAGAGAGCAGGGCAAGGGGCTGGCAAATATGTCATGTCTCTTTACTAAATGAACACAGTGAGCGATCGGTACCAATCATTCCTGTGCCCATTTAGCACTGAAGCAAAGTAAATTGTGCTTACTATGCTTCAGTTTGTGAATGAGCAGGAAGCCTCAGGGTGTAGCCTCTGTGTAGCTAAGGCTACAGAGAATGGGACTGTCTTCAGTAACTTTCGGCTGGGGAAAGGGGGCCCTGTCAGGCAGGCTGTATGAGGCCCCATGATTTCGAACATCAGCCCTGACCGTAACTGTATAATACTTGCAAAACATCATGTAACTCTACACATTGCAGAGGATTATTAGAGCAAACATAGTAAAGGAAGAACATATAAGGGAAAAAACATTTAAGGCACAAGAAGTAGGTCGGTAAATCAGGTAAGATACTTTGTGTATCACAATCACAGAAGAAAAGCTACCTCCAAGACAAGTAAGGGTAGCACCCTGCTGTTTAGGCAGGGTTGCCATTAAATTGAATTGTCAGGTGATAGTTGCTTTGGCCAATTACTAGGAGGTCAATTGATTTTGCCCTAAATCTGGGATTGCTGCACTTCTCTCTTCTGTCGCTAGGTGGCCGGGTATCTGGTAACATTAGACAAGAGAAGGGCATATCAAGGACAGATTAGGAATGAATGGGGTGCCTCAGCCAATAGGCAGGGATTTTCTTGGGTCCCTTGGCCTGCTGGGAGAACCTATTTATTTGGGGGGAGTCAGGTGATCAGGGTTCTGTGCCACCTGGATGGCTGTCTGGATGGACGTGTGTTGTATTACCCTGGGCTGCAAGGCCAGAAACCTAGGGCCTATCCCAGGGACATCTGGCTGCTAGGCTGTCTGAGGACCTATCCAGAAGCAGGAAAAGCAGCGTAGGATTGGGACTGCGGGCTTGTAGTCCAACCAGGAGTAGCGGTCCTGCTGGCCAGGGAACCAGTTGTGGTCAGCAGGGGTTGCGCTTGAGGAAGATACTTGCTTGAGGAAGATACTATAAGTGGAAGAGCTCAGGGGATCCAGTGGCTAGTGGATCTGAAGTCTAGTGAGATGGACTGGGAGCTCGTTGAGATAAAACCCACAGTGAGTGAGTGTGGGTGAAACTGAGAACTGTTCGTATTGCAATAGTTTGCAAATAGTTTACTACAATTACCGTTAGTAACAGCTAACAGCTGTTGTTGCCATAGAAGACAGTGGTCCTACCTATACAGAAGTGGTGTCCGGCTGGAGGCCTTCACCTGTATAGCTGTCTACCTATAGAAGTCTCGGAGTCTGTTAATTATCTTTGCATCTACCTAAGGGTGTCCTGGCCTAAATCTCTTTGCATTCAAAAAGTGTCTGGCGCCCACCTGTTCATCTTGCATTACACCCACCATGCCTTGTAACCCACTCTACACTGAAGGAAGTCAACTCTCCCTAACTCTGGAGGTCACCATTAGGCCTAAAGAGGCAGGGGACTTAAGGTTTAGGGCATAAAGTTTATTGAACGATCATACACAGATAATGTAATAAATTCTGTAATAGGCCCCCAAGGATTTTCAAATAGAAATGATGTGCAAAAATCAGTAACTACCAATAGATATCATTTTTCATTAATAAATTACTTTAGATTGTTATACGTTATGCCTTATTGCAAATCTTCGATATTTGAATTACCTTATTAAATATTCTAATCTAAGCATTTTAACTTAATACTGAACATATGAAGACATTTTGTTTTTGGTTCGGTGGAAATTTGACAAATAATCTTGGGTGTATGCTGTGTTACAATATCCAAGCATTCCAATTGAATGTGCATTCACCAAATATACTGGTACATTTACAAAAAATCTTTATAAGAAATGTTTCTAATGTGAGTATATTTAAAATTAAGCATACAAGTTAAAATTCCATTTCAGTATCCATAGCTTCAGTTACAAACATTTACAGTCTGCTTGCTCATAATAACTGGATTTAGTACAAGTAGTCTTTTTTTTTTTTTTTTTCTACAAAAAGCAAAAATCTAAAAAGAAATCAAAACTGTAGCAGTTATTATCCAGTAAGGCATCCTCTGGGTTTTATGTAACAGTAGTCGATGAGCTTTGGTTCAATGTGTCTAGGGTTGATGTTCTGCAACATGACTTCTGGGATGCTGTGAAATGTTTTAAGGATTTTGTGGCTTGGCAAAGTCTTCCTGCATCAATCATTGCAAACTCACTCTAAACCATTAGAAGCCTGTTTTATGATTAGCATTACACTAATATCTGAATATGTGACAGCGCTTACCGCTCTGAGAGAATGTTTATCAGAACTAGGTCACTACATCAGCATTTCAGACCTATGGTTTGACCATAAGCCATATAAACCTTTTCTGCAATGGACCTGATCTGTACTTGCAGCCAGATAAAGGCAAACCGAATGACTCACAGCCCTTAACAGTTATGCTTGTTTAACCTATTAATACCTTGTATTTATCCCTTTGGGATTATTAAAGTATTCTGATTCTGAATCTGAAGGCGGTGAATAGTACAATGTAAACTTTTATGATATTTAAAAGCAAAAAGGGATTGTATCATTACAGTCCAACTGCAGAAAAACATGCAATTTAAAGCGGTTTCAGACGGAATTTTTTTTTTTTTTAAGTCAGCAGCTGCAAACACTGTAGCTGCTGACTTTTAATAGGGACACTTACCTGTCCCCCCCCCCCGAGGCCAATCCATCCATCGGATCAGGTGCAGGCGCCTCCATTCCAACTAAGAAATGGCGGCGCCTGCATTCCATTCCTTGCGGCTTTACTGCTGGTTTCCGAATGCACATGCACGAGTCGCACGGTGCTTTGTGAATGGCCAGCTTGTCTTCTGAGACACACACACATGTCTTAGAAGACAACGGGGGGCCCGCTGCAGAAGAGGACGTCCTTGGCCGCGGTCCAGCTGGAACGGAAGTACTCTTAGTACTTCCAAAAATGTAAGTTAGAAAGTAAAAAAATATTTTAAATATCCAAAAATGAGGGGTGGAGAGGTGGTCTTTCATTTAAGACCACCTTTCAAAATTAGGTGAAACTCCTCTTTAAGGTCTTGCCTTGTGCATCAATTATCTTAGCAAATCTGTAAATGTGCAGCACTATGTGATAAATAGTGATGGGCCAAACACCCCTCGGTTCGGTTCGCACCAGAACTCCCGAACATGTAAAAAGTTAGGACCCGAGCTGCGAATTCTATTAACCACTTCAGCTCTGGTAGGTTTTACCCCCTTAATGACCAAGCCATTTTTTGCGATACACCACTGCGTCAATTTAACTGACAATTGCACGGTAGTGCGACGTTGTACCCAAATAAAATTGACGTCCTTTTTTTCCCACAAATAGAGCTTTATTTTGGTGGTATATTTAATCACCTCTCCCTTTTTGTTTTTTTGCGCTATAAACAAAAAAGAGCGACAATTTTGAAAAAAAAAAGCAATATTTTTAAATTTTTGCTATAATAAATATCCCCAAAAAATATATAAAAAAAGCTAATTTCTTCCACAGTTTAGGCTGATGTGTATTCTTCTGCATATTTTTGGTAAAAAAAAACGCAATAAGCGTATATTGATTGGTTTGCGCAAAAGTTATCGTGTCTACAAAATAGGGGATAGTTTTATGGCATTTTCTTAATATTTTTTTTTTATTAGTAATGGCGGCGATCTGCGATTTTTATCATGACTGTGACATTGCGGCGGACGGATCAGACACTTTTGACACTATTTTGAGACCATTGGCATTTATACAGCAATCAGTGCTATAAAAATGCACTGATTACTATGTAAATGCCACTGGCAGGGAAGGGGTTAAATGCTAGGGGGCGATCAAAGGGTTAACTGTATTCCCTCAGCATGTTCTAACTGTAGGGGGGATGGGCTCACTAGAACATGACAGAGATCACTGCTCTCGATCACTGGGAGCAGTAGATCCCTGTCATGTTGCTAGGCAGAACAGGGAAATGCCTTGTTTACATAGGCATCTCCCCGTTCTGCCTCTCCATACCACAATCACGGGCCACCGGTGGACATTGAGTCGTGCGCTGCTCAGCGGGCATGCGCGCTGCCAGCGCTGTGCGCATTCCCCCGCTGGCCGCGGATGACGCAGCGACGTACGGGTACATTGTTTTGCACACCCATGCCACTTTGCCGACGTATATCGATGTGAGCTGGTCGGCAAGTGGTTGATAGACTTGAATGGAGAAGCTGCAGAAAAGCATGTAGTACGCTTTTACTGAGATTTTGCTGCGATTTTGCTGTGATTTGTGTTTTGCATTTTTTTTTATCTGCCCCAACAACAAATCTGAAAAAGAAAAAACATAGAAAACGCAAATCACGGTTGAAGTCTAACCACTGACTGCAGGCTCCGCCATTTGACAGTTCTTATATAGATAAGGGGTGGGGCCACCTGGCAACATCACCTGGTGGTGCCACCCCCTTGTGACATCACCGACACAGCGTGCACCAGTCAGTGATATCACATGGGGGTGGTGCCACAGGTGAGGGCATGTGGTCTGGTATGGTTCAGTTTCCCGGCCTGACAGACTGCATGCTCAGATACGGGTCTGGTATAAATTTCGTGGGGGGGGGATGCCATTTTTTTATTACATTTTGGCATGGGGTTCCCCTTAAAATCCATACCAGATCCAAAGGGCCTGTTTTTTTCACAATTTTGTATTGCTGGAAATGGCACTGTATTTCCAGCAATTTCCTTGTCAAAAGAAGTTTATTGAGTATACAATATTATAAAGATACATAAAGTAAGTTTACAAGGATCTATAAAGTAAGTTCATTGTTTTACAGTAGGGTTTATATAGGTAAATATCATGAAATTTCAAATATTAAACATTGGGTTCACGTAAACCTAAATTAAAGATATATATCATTTCCTTAGTTACTTTTGTAGGTATTTAAATGATTTATACCTACTATACATATTGTTTACAAGTAGAGTGTATATAGGTCAAATAAATTCTGATAATGAGCTTTAATCGTAAGGTGGAGAAAAGGAAAGAGAAAGAAGAAAAAGGGTTGAAAGGTAGAGGTATGGTCCACAAGGTTGTCCCGCTCGTCAGTTTATTATTCTTTTTAGTTCTCTTTGAAGCCTTAGAATGGGTGTCTCTGTAAGTCATTTAATCTGTTACCATGGCAACAGGACAGAGTCATTGAAGTTTGACAGGAACTGTTGTTTTATCCAAGGATGCCAAAGTTTTTCAAATTTTGGAATTTGATTTTGATCGATGGCTACCATCTTAGCATGGGACATTGTATTATTCATTCTGTGAATTGTTTCTGCTAGTACCAATGTAGGAGATTTCCATGCCTTGGCCACTGTTTGTTTTGCAGCCGTTATTAGTTGGATCATGAGTTTAAATTGAGAGAGTGTTAACCATTCCGGTTTTAGATTAAGTAAAGTTATATATGGATCTGGTTGTATTATTTTTTTAAATATTTTAGATGCAATCACGAAGACTTCCTTCCAGAAGGTTTGGATTACTGGGCACGTCCACCATATGTGTAAATATGTGCCTATTTCTGGGCATCCTCGAAAACAAAGAGTTGAGGTATTAGGTGAATATTTTGCCACTCTAGTGGGTACAAGGTACCAGCGAGTTAGGACTTTATAATTTGTCTCCAGTGCTAAGATGTTGGGTGAAGATGACTTAGATGTGAGCCATATGTTAGACCAGTCCGTGTCTTCTAAAGTTCGTCCCAGGTCCTCCTCCCACCTCTGAACGTAAGAGGGTCTCAATAAGATTTGCTACTCCATATAATTGATTATAAAGTGATGAAATTGTACCTTTAGCAAATGGATCTTTTGTACAGATTGATTCAAAAATGGATAATTGGGATAATGGTGTATCCCCCTTTAGGAATGGTGTATAGAAATTTTTGATTTGGAGATATCTAAATATCTCAGAGTTTGGTAGATCATATTTTTCTCTAAGCGATGGGAATGAAAGGAATGATTTAGATGCTATGAAGTCATTTAGTGTCTGAATGCCTGATGTTGTCCAAGCTTTAAAAGAATTTGGGTAGATCCATGCCGGATAAAAGGCCGGATTTCTGATAAAAGAAAGGAGAGGATTGTGTGGAGATTGTAACTGATATTTGGTTTTTAGTTTATCCCAGAGAGATAAGAAGTGTTTAGTTATGGGATTATGAATTTTAAAGCGGTCTTTAGGATCAAGCCATAATAAATTTGATATTAATATATTAATAGAGGGTCATTTTCTGAAGCCTCTATAAATACCCATAATGGGATTTCCTGTTTTGCATGGTATTTGGACAGACTGGCCAAATGTGCTGCTCTGTAGTAGTTAGTAAAATTAGGGTATCCCAGGCCTCCTTTATTTTTGGGAAGATGTAGTGTGTGTATAGGTATACGTGGTTTAGAAGAGCCCCATATAAACGAAGTTGCTCTTTTTTGTACTATTCTCAAAAAATAGGAAGGAATTGGAATAGGGAGGACTCTGAATAGATAAAGCAATTTGGGTAGAATAGTCATTTTGATTGCATTAATCTTCCCTATCCAGGATAAAGGAAGTTGCGACCATTGTTTTATTAGATTTGTGATCTGTCTTAATACAGGAGGATAATTGGTTGAGAATAAGTCAGAATGAGATGCTGTTAAATGAATTCCAAGATATGGGATTGATTTTTCTGCCCATGTGAATGGGAGTGCAGCCCTAGCCGGGATCAATTCCATGTTTGTGAGTGAAATATTAAGCACTAGGCATTTCTTAGGATTAATCATAAGGCCGGATAGGGCTGCAAATCCATCAAGAGCTGGTATTAAGTTAGGACCAGAGACCTGTGGTGATGATAGAAAAAGTAATATATCGTCTGCAAATATACATAATTTGTGTGTAATACCTCCTACTTCAATGCCAGTTATAGTTTGGTTTGTTCTGATGTATTGGGCCATGGGTTCGAGTATAAGGGCAAATAATAAGGGAGATAATGGGCAACCCTGTCGGGTACCTCTTTCGATATTAAAGGCATCAGATTTGTATCCAGCATATTTTATATAGGCTTTGGGTTTATTATATAATGCTTTGATCCATGTTAAAAAGTGGGGTCCAAAACCCCATTTTTGTAATGAATATTGCATATATTGCCAGGATACTGTGTCAAATGCCCTCTTAATATCGAGAGATAGAAAACATAAAGGGATTTTCCCTTTTTTAGCAATATGTGCCAATAACACTGCCCTGCGTATATTATCGCCTGCCTATCTATTTGGCATGAAGCCTACTTGATCTCTATGTATTAATTTTCCTATAATGCTATTGAGGCGTTTTGCTATTATTTTTGCTAATAATTTAATATTGAGGTTTAACAGAGAGATAGGCCGATAATTCACACAGGAAGTATCATCAGACAGGGGTTTTGGATCATACAAACAATTGCCATTAGTGTTTCTTGCCGAAAAGAATGTCCATCTAGAAGTTTGTTAAAAGTTTCAGTGAGAATGGGAGAGAGTATTTCTGAGAATGTTTTATAGTATAAACCCGAGTAGCCGTCTGGGCCTGGTCTTTTGTTAAGTTTTAGGTCTTTTATGGCGTTAGCAACTTCATCTATAGTTATAGGCTCTTGTTGTTTGTCTTGTATAAAGTTGCGAGATGTGAGTGAAATTTATGGACTATTTTAACTGGATTACAAGTGTAAACATTTTTTGATAATTTCAAACGTATTGGTTTGAAAGATTTGTTAGTTGAATTTAATGCCCGAGCCAAATATGTACCTGGTTTATTTGTATTCATGTAGAAATTGTGTTTGGAGCGTTTGAGGGATTTATCAACTGACTCAGTGAGAAATAGATCGTATTCCAATCTAGATTTTTCCAGATGAGATTTTGTACTCTGAGATGGATTATCTTGAAATGATATGTAGGCTGCATTAAAATTGAGTTCTAGTTTTTTTGCTAGATTTTTGCGTTCCCGTTTAAATAGTGCCATTTGTCTTTGTATTGTACCACGCAAGACAGGCTTATGAGCTTCCCACAGTGTTATTGGGAAGATGTCTGTTGTATTATTAATTGATATGTATTCCTTTAAAGCTTGTTCAATGGCCATCTGATGTAGTGGGTGTTTGAGCATTATGTCCGGTAAGTACCACGTTGGGTCATGCGCTTTTGGTATGGCTGAGGCTATAGTAGTGTATACTGCATTATGGTCAGACCACGGAATCGGAATTATATCTGATGCAATAATTTCTGGTATCATTCCTATTGTTAGAAAAATATGATCTATTCTGGTGAAGGTTTGATGAGGGTGCGAGAAATAAGTGAATTTCTTTTTCATTGGGTTACTTTCTCTCCACGAATCTACCAGATTGTATTTGGAAAGAAGTTGAGAAAAAGGTAATCTAGAGGTTATTTTGGATGGTGTAAAAGGTGATTTATCTAGAAATGGGAGGAGGACCTGGTTCGAATCCCCACACATTATCACTGTTCCTATTTTGTGTGTATTAATCACTTGTAATATATGTGAGAGGAATGGTGTAGGTTGTTTGTTAGGAGCGTAGTAGGAAATCACCGTGATTGCTGTATCCATTATATAACCCATGAGTATCAGGTGTCTACCTTCTGGGTCTTTAATTTCTGATGATAAGGTGAATGTTGTGGATCGGTGAAATGTAATTAGAGTTCCCCTTTGCTTGGTACAGGCAGAAGCCGTGTAAATTTGTTGATAAAAAGGAGAAATATATTTTGGAGTAGAATCTTTGGTGAAGTGTGTTTCTTGGAGGCATACTATGTGAGCCTTCTTGTTATGAAAAGTATGGAAGGCTTTGGTCCTTTTTTGAGGGACATTTATTCCCTGAACATTCAGGGAAAGTATATTCAGTGGTGCCATGGCAACAGATCGAAAAGTTTTGACTTACTTTTTGTTATGCAGAGCTGACTGCGCAGATCAACCTGTGTGGACTGAAGAGATGAATAGATAATAAAGAAACCAGTGAATTCTGGAGTAAAGAGTAAACAAAAAACATATGAGATTAGATGATACATTGTATAAATTATTTTTTGCAAGTAATCACAATTTACCCGTGAAAGAGAATAAATATCTCTCTCAGGGGAATAAGTGCCTTCGTCACACTCCCACATAATATGGTTGGGAGAATGAGGAGGGCTAATGGGGGTACACGGATCTTCCGCTTACAGGAGAGAAGTGCTATGTCAAAAGACATCAAAATGATGTTTCATTAATTGGAGTGCAGAATATAGTTTTTGTTGAAATTATTTATTCCAGGGTGGTTGTATATGGTTAGTCTTGCCCTAGGCTAAATAATTCAGTTAGAAAGGTACTGTTAATAACTTTGGTATTGATGAAGAAAGTTTGAATTATTTTGGGATTTTAACCCTTTTTTATTCATATGTAACTGTTTAGATATGTTAACTCATAAAATTGAGGTTGTATTGCTTCAGATTAGAATAAACAAAAACATAATTCTAGGAACTAGTTAGGTAATAATATATTTGTTTTAAGAAAAGAAAGAAAAAGCTTCCATTACTTCTGGATTATTGAACATATTTGTCCTAAAAAGTAATAAATCTATTGTTATTACCTGATAATATATAACTGAACAAGAATTTCCTTATTTCACTTATATATTCTAAGGCTATATGAATCAGAAGTAATAAGAAATATAACTGGAATGTAACATGATCCCACACAGTGTGTGACTATCAGAATGCAGTTACATTCAGTTATAAATACAGGTTTTTTATAGAGAACCATCTCTTAGTATAATAAATGAAGAGATATCAGGAATTAGGATGTCAGTCCATTGAATCTTCTTGGTCCATGGATGATGTGGCATAACGGCCTCCTTTGTGAAAATAATGATTCCCATTTTGTTCTGAAATTTTCTGAGTGCTGCCTGAAGGTGAAGATGATGCCATTCTTCTGCGTGTGGGAGAGTTGCTGCTTGTGGGTTCTGTCAGATTTAATTTTAAAAGGGTTTGTTGTAGTTCATCTGCTGATCTGCTTCTGTAAATTGTACCTTGGTAGTTAAATCTGACTGAAAAGGGGAAGCCCCATTGATACATAATGTTGTGGCGTTGCAGTTCCATTAGTTGGGGTTTCATGGATCGTCTTTTAGTAATAGTAAATTGGGATAGGTCAGCAAAAATTTGATAATTGTGTCCTTGAAAATTAAGTTCCTTTTTTTCTCTTGCAGCAATTAGTATTTGTTCTTTCGTTCTGTAATAATGAAATTTTGTGATTATATCACGTGGGGGTCCATCATTCTTTTTGGCTGTGAGGGCTCTGTGTACTCTGTCCAGTTCTAAACGTTCAATAGGGATATCTGGCTTTAGTTCTTGTAATAGAGCAGTAATAGTAGATTGCAGGTCTGTCACAGTTTCAGGTATTCCCCTTATATGCAAGTTTGAACGTCTGGCTCTATTTTCGTAATCTTCGAGCTTAGTTTGAAGTATTAAATTCTCTTCTTTTAATTGTTCCAATTCTGTTATATTTACTTGGGTTGTAATTTCAATTTCATCCATTTTTATTTCTAAGGCTGCGGTGCGGTTTCCCAGCTCTCTTATTTCTTTGGTTAGGCTTTTTGTTATTTGGTCTGAGGTTTGTTTTAAAGCCTTATGAAGCATCTTTTCAAATTGTAATAATATTACTGGGGATGCTGAGGAGGCTTGTGGAGAAGTTTGTGAGAGGATTTGTTCTGTATCTGACTCAAATGGAGAGTCTTGCTGTGACATTTTCTGTCTGTGAGAGCGCCCTGATGCTGTATCTTGTGAGGTGACTGGAGCTGCTTTAGTTGCAGTGAGTGCCTGTGAGCTCTTTGTGAGGTGATTTTTATTTCTGCCACGGTTTCCTCCCAGTACCATATTTCCTGCCCAAACTTTCACAGTTTGTTCCCAGGGGCAAAAAGGTTCAAATGGATACCTTTTGAGCCTGCAGGCTCCGCTTTGTCTTTCTCTTCTCTCCTCAGCGGTGCGGAGCTCTAACAATGCATGTCTGCTCCGCTAGGCTCCGCCCATCTTCCCCCGTATTTCCAGCAATTTAAATGTGTTTTTTTTTTCTTCATAAATGTCAGTTTTGTTGCAGCAGGTTCTATACAGGATACAGATGTGCCACTTTACAGGCAGACTAAGGGGACCCCCAGGCACTATACTTAAAATAATTTTCCATTTTTATTGTTTCACTTTAAGCATAATACAGACCACCGCTGCTCCTGTAAAACAATCTTTAAAAAAAAAATATTTTGCATTGATACAAGTCCCCCAGGGCAGTACCTGGACCCCCATATCCTTTGTATGGCCTTTAACTTGCATATCAGCCTTCAAAATGGGCAGTTTTGATTTTGCAAGTTTGGGTCCCATAGACTTTAATAGGGTTCAGAGTTCTTTTGCAATATTCGAGAGTTCAGACGCAAACCAAGCCGGGGGGTGTTTAGCCCAACTCTAATGTTTAGCGAGTTAACATGTGCATTGAAGGATGTTCTGTGTCAAGCAGGCAGCTGAAACCTGTAGAAATCTTTACTGCAGGAATGCCCCATCCTCTTCCTTTATCTAAACCCCTCGCATTGTGGGGGTTAATCATCAGTCACTGTTCTCACTGCCTGATGATCTCTGAATGTGGGACAGTCTGATGAGTCACAGAATTACCTGCCCATTCACTGATTGTGCTACAGGAGTGTTTCTCAGATAAGGAGGAAGGAGGAGGGGCAGGTCCTCATTAGGGACTTTTGAACCCTGCAGCGCCAGAAGTTCAACAGCAGGAAGAGGACCGGGCATCCCTGCAGTGAATATTTCTAAAAGATACAGCTGTCTGTACGATGCAGGATTTCCTTCATTACAAGTAAGTTAGCTCACTAAAGCTATAGACATTTTTTTATAGCTGAACTTTAGCTTTAAAGAAGGACTCCAGTTGTAAAGATCACTAAATCAGTTTAAGCACTTGCCGATCAACAGCCGTTATTATACGGCAGCAGGTCGGCTCATTCACGCAAATCGCGGTAACTATACGTCGACTCCTTTAAGAGCCATAGCAGACGTGTGTGCCCACTGCACAGCGGAGAACCCTGATGCTCCTGTCCAGCAGCCGCTAAGTCCGCGATGTATGTAAATACACAAATCCCCATTCTTACAGGAGAGGACAGAGGAGAAACAGATAGTCTGCTCCTAGTAGTTAGGAACAGCGATCTGTCTCCTGCTCTAGTCAGTCCCATCACCCCACAGTTAGAAACACACATGAGGGAACACATTTAACCCCTTGATCGCCCCCTAGTGTTAACCCCTTCACTGCCAGTGACATTTACACAGCAATTAGTGCATTTTTATAGCACCGATTGTTGTATAAATGTCACTGGTCCCAAAAAAGTGTCCAATGTTGCAATCCCACTAAAAATTGCAGATCACTGCCATTACTAGTAAAAAAAAATATATACATAATAAAAATGCCATAAAACTATCCCCTATTTTGTAGTTGCTATAACTCTTGCAAAAAACAATCAATATACGCTTATTAAAAAACCTTATATGTGATCCCCCGTTCTACCAGGTAATATAGAGGTGACTAAGTAGTAGAATGAAAATGCTGCAAAATCTAAAGTGTTCACAATGCACGTTAAAAGCACAGGTCGCCTCTCACGTCACTTCTGGTCCATTGCTCACTCTGATAAAGTCACGTGACGTAATGCGTAGGGCGTGGCCAAAGTGAGCAGTGGACAGGAAGTGATGTGAGAGGTGACCAAACACTGTTGTTTTTATCTTTACTGTGCTTTTAACATGCATTTTGAACACTTTCGATATTGCAGCATTTCATTTTACTACTGGGCCTTTAACTTGTTTTTGCTGTAAACATTAATTTGTCTTTTAATAAACCCCTGATTCTTTATATGATTTACACTATGGAGGCCTTCTATCTATTTAATTTCTACATGTGGTGCGGAGCTGTTAGAGATACTACAAGAGCCTGTAATTTGGAGTTTGGAGATTGAATTTCAACAGCACATATGTGCACATAAGGCTTACTATTTCCCTTATTGAGGCAGCTTGGAGCTGCTAGAGATACTACAAGAGCCTGTTATCTGGAGATTGGATGTTGGATTCAATGTGCCCATAAGGCTGATTATTCTTCGTATTGAGGTGAGAGTTCTGGGAGCACTTAGCAGTTGTGTGAAGGTACAGGAAATTTGGTTTTATAGGACGTTCAACACATACATTTTTTAATTGCATGTTTCTATCGATACTTGGACTCTAGGATTGGACCCATTGTTTATTTATCATTACTTATTGTTTATTTTACATCACCATCTATTTGAGTTTAATTATTCAGGCACACTTGAGAAATTGTGCAATATCACTTTATTTATCATATACGCTTATTGTGATTTTTTTTTTTTACCAAAAATATGTAGAAGAATACATATTGGCCTAAACTGACGAATATTTTTTTTTTTTAAATTGGGGATATTTATTATAGCAAAATATAAAAAATATTGTTTTTTTTTTCAAAATTGTCGCTCTTTTTTTGTTTATAGCGCAAAAAATAAAAACCGCAGAGGTTATCAAATTCCATCAAAAGAAAGCTCTATTTGTGGGAGAAAAAGGAAGTCAAATTTGTTTTGGTACAACGTCGCACGACTGCGCAATTGTCAGTTAAAGCGACGCAGTGCCGTGTCGCAAAAAAGTGCCTGGTCTATAAGGGGGGAAATCTTCTGGGGCTGAAGTGGTTAAAGTGATTCTAAACCCAGGAACCTGCATTCACTATATCTGATCTCCCACAGTACAAATGGAAATGTGATTATTTTAGTAACTATAAACTCCTAAATACATTTTATCATCAGCAGTATAAAGCAGTCTTGTGAGATCTATCAGTGTCTGGTTAAAGGTTGTAGGAGAAGTTTTCATTCTCCCCTGACTGTTCTATGAGGCTGCAGGACACCTGACTCTTTGTCTGGACAGTGCTGATTGGCCCTGTGCTGATCACATGCACTCCCCCAAGAAAAAAATAAACTCTCTAGCAATACACTCCAAACTGAGCATGTGCAGCTTGCCCCCAATGCTCTGTTCTGTCGGGAGATGGTTTGGGGACAGTAGAAGAAGGGGAGGATCAGAGAAGACAGGATCAAACAGCATTTTCACACAATGCAGAGGGTTAACACCACAGTGAGCATAACAAGCATCCTTTACTGCATATATACACTGATTTTACTGTTGTGGGTTTAGTAACAGTTTAATTTTCCCAACTCAGATTTTTCATGTGAAAAAGGTTGGCATGCTTCTGGACCCAGGGCATCAATGTACAGTATGCAAAATGTGTTTTTGGCCCCATAGAAGTCAATAGGGATGTTGGCGTTAACCAGCTGCAAATTTTACAAATGAAGAACTGTGGATGGATAAACAGAGCTTATTGTAATGTGCATAATTGCACTTATATCACTTCAATATACAGACCTTTATATAAATGTTTCTTTAAAAGCCTCACATCCCAGTGTGCTCTAATAAGAACAGTCCAACAGTCCCTAGCCTACTACACTTTCTTATTGGCCCATCACAATGAATGACAGTCTTGGATTATATAGGAAGTATGAGGAGACCTTGCTATTTTATTACTACACCTGTCAAATGTGAGAATTTTTATATATTTTATAAAGATGCTCTAAGGAATCCTAAAATGCTTTAGAAGACCTCTAGATGCTTGTATTTTAATCCCATACCCAATTTAGAAAGTGTTGATTATTGACAGGTGTACTGTATCATAGATTGGCAGTGCTTGCCTCATAATGGACATGAAGAGACATGTGTGTAAGTGTAGAACTCCTGCGCTACCAAACGTGTTCTAATAAAATCACCCTCAAAAATAGCGTGGATCACAAACAATAGTATGTAAAAACTGACTGTGTAAAAAATCAATAGGTTGTTGCATGCATCAAATGCATAAATGCTGCGCTACCAATTCATATAGATATGTTATCACATATTATACAGTGTATCAGGACTAGGGATGAGCTTGATGTTCGGGTCGAACATATGTTCGACTCAAACATTGGGCGTTCAACTGCTCACCGAAGAGTGAACATTATGGGGCGTTCGCATAAACGTAACGTCCCATAATTTTTGGTTTAGGGCACCACCACCCAAGGCCCAATTTTTCTGCCCCTGTTTAACAGGGGCGTGTAATTAAATTTTTTGCTATAGTATTTCACATCAGGGCCGTTCCTGCGCCCAACAAGAGTAACTGTGAGGGCTTACAGTGTTGTGGCACCACCACCACCCAAGGCCCAATTTTTCTGCCTCTGTTTAACAGGGGCGTGTAATTACAATTTTTTATATAATGTTTCACAGCAGGGCCCATTCCTGCGCCCAACAAGAGTAACTGTGAGGGCTTACAGTGTTCTGGTATCACCAACACCAACACCTAAGGCCCAATTTTCTGCAGAGTATACAGGGCAGGCCGTATAGTATATATACTGCTGTTCATAGTATATAGTGCCTGGGTTGGGTGAGGGGTTCCCCTTAATATCCTGAAGGACCTGGTATGGATTTTGGGGGTGACATCCATGCCATTTTTTTTGGTATTTTTGGTATTTTTATCTATATTGCCGGGATCCGACAATATATTACAGCTGCGAGCAGTTTTAAACGAAATTTTTCCTTTAGAAATGTCCTTTTGCCGTGGCACTGTTATAAACATGGGATACCCCGGGCTGTTTCCAGGCCTTGGCAATTGTCAGCTTAGCGCCCAGGAGTATGAAGTGGATTCCATTTAGAAGCCCCTGGGATATTAGCATTCAGGAGGGCCACTGCGGGGGTCCTGGGTAGCTGTAGCCCCATCACTTTTTGGATTAGGGTAAACATCCTTTTCCAGAATGATCTGATTTTGGGACATTACCACCATATGTGGGCCATAGTGCCATTCAGTACACATCCCCTGAAGCACTGGGGGTTAGCAGAGGGGAACATGTAGGCCAATTTAGTGGGTGTGGGATACCATCTGGTCATCACTTTGATGTTTGGTTCTATTAGGGAAATATTCTTTATCCCCCTATAGGCTCTGGAAAAGGATATCTGCCATTTTTCAAGATCCCATTGAATTTGGAGATCATTTTCCCAAGCTGTCATGTAAATGGTTTTGCCTGCCTGCTGAGCAAGTGATTGGTAGATAATAGAGATTCCACCCCTCTGATTCGTGGCTTGCCCTGACCATAACTCGTATGGAGTGAATCTAGGAGGGATGGGTTTTCCTTTCCATATTTTGTGGAGAAAGTGTTGTATTTGGAGAAACCTGAAATGTTCCCCCCTTGGGATTTCCAGTTGTTGTTCGCAGAATTTTAAAGTTATTGGACCTGTTGCTGTGAAGAAGTGACCAATCTGATACAGACCTTTGTCTAACCACAATTTGAAAGATTTTATATCCTGGCCAAGAGCGAAGTCATGGTTATTGATGATTTGGGCCAGGGGACGGCAGTCAGAGGTCAAGGAAGGTTGAGTTTTCAAATTGTCCCAAAGGGTGAGGGTTGTGAAAGGATCGGCGAGAGTATGGGTGGGGGTCTTTCCCTGGAGGGGATCCATAGTAAATAGTCAAGAGTATAGGTGGGGACCGACTGTCTTTCTATTTGGATCCAGTCTGGTTTTTCCGTTCTGGAAAATACTGTGGAGAGTTGGGCAATTTGGATAGTACCAAAATAATCTTGGTAGCCCTAGTCCACCCTATGTACGCTGTCTGTATAGAGTGTTTTTGGCAATCTATGTCCTTTTCCTCCCCAGATAAACATGTTGGATATAGGCGTGACACCCGCTATTATTGTCCCTCCTGTCCTGACAATCCTGGTCTTTGCATTGGTGAATGTTTTGAACACTACCATTCACTAGTTGAGTATTAGCGTAGGGTACAGCATTGCACAGACTAGGCACACTTTCACAGGGTCTCCCAAGATGCCATCACATTTTGAGAGACCCGAACCTGGAACCGGTTACAGTTATAAAAGTTAGTTACAAAAAAAAGTGTAAAAAAAAAAAAAACACAAAAAAATATATAAAATTAAAAAAAATAGTTGTTGTTTTATTGTTCTCTCTCTCTTTATTTTCTGCTTTTGTTGGACTGTTGTTGTATAGGTGAATTTGTCTACATACTCTGTAAACTTTGTTTAGGCTTTGCATGACTTTTAAGAGGGGTATGTCTTTTTGGGTATTGGGTTTCATTGCAGTTTTCTCCTCCATATTCTCAATGTAATAAGTCAGCGCTAGCCCTCTGAGTTGTCTGAGGACAACCAACTATGTAAATTGCACCAGAACAGAAGAGCAGGAGGCTGTACATTGGAATCGTATTGGTTCCTTGGTAGTGTCTCCATTATATATAATTTTGTATTATTATATTTTAGTTTCTTCATCATTGATCATGCTGACAAAGCTTCCTTCTTGCCCATGCAGAGCTGCTAATATCTTACCTATGGAGCACTTAAACATAATCATACCAACATTAGCTAAAGTTTCTCAGGATCTGGAGCAGATAATTATCTGCTCACTGTTTCATAGATTTTTCAGATCTATGGGTTCTGTCTGCACAGCCTGATACAATAAAAAAGTAAAAAGCAGAGAAGCGTTTACAGGGACAGATAAAAGAAAATCACAGCAAGAGCCACAGAATCTGCTCTAGTTTCCAATGACGCAACCAATTACGGCAGACCTTAAGCTTTCAAATTTAGGTTCATATTACAGTATGGTGGGAAAACAAATTAAAATCTAAATTCTTCATATAATTATAGAGGCATAGAGGAGAGCACTACATTTAACTCCGTTTTGACTAATGGGGCTTGCAGTGGAAATTCCCAATTTTATTATATTGTATATATGATAGGAAGAGCAGTATTTCAGTTGAGAAGCCTTCCGGATCCGCAATCATTACCCATCTTTCAGGGTGAACAGAAGATAACGTTTTTCTTCTTTCAAAAGAAACACAAGTTTCAGAGTATGTAAGTTGTTCCTACTGAAATTTCTGTTGTCACAACTCATCTTTGTGGCATAGTCTAAGCTTTTGAAGTTAAATTATATTGTTATGCCGCGTACACACGAGCAGAATTTCCGAAAGAAAGAGTCCGATGGGAGCTTTTCATCGTATATTCCGACCGTGTGTATGCCCCATCGGGCTTTTTCTGTCAAAAATTCAGAAGGACTTAGATAGAGAATATGTTCTATATTTTTCAGACGGAACAAATTACTATCGGAAAAACCGCTCGTCTGTATGCTGTTCCGACGCACCAAAAACGACACATGCTCTGAAGCAAGTACGAAACGGAAGCTATTGGCTACTGGCTATTGAACTACCATTTTCTAGTCCCGTCATACGTGTTGTATGTCTCCGTGTTCTGGACGGTTGGAATTTGGTGTGACCGTGTGTATGCAAGACAGCTTGAGCGGAATTCCGTCGGAACTCCGTCGTAAAAATCTTCAGAGTTTATTCTGATGGCAAAACCGGTCGCGTGTACAGGGCATGAGTGTATAATCTACGATGGAACAACATACCCAGGAAACTTTTAGACTTTCAAGTGTAGTCAGATGAAGGAAAACTCAAAAATCATAGGGCATTAGTGGGTACATATGATACACCACATCTCTACAAAGTAGTGCACAAAATCAAAAAGAGGAAAAGTAGGACTTTATGTTACTTAACATCTCGGGGATCATCACCAACATCAGTATATAGTTATAGATAAGGAAAATTTCAAAACAAGTTCAATAGTCTGGAGAGGCAGCTCCCACAAAGCAAGCCTTCATTCGATGGCCACACAACAGTAGCTCAAACCGTAATAGGAGCACCAGCCCAAACCTAAAAGAATCCAAGAGAATTTTAATGGTTGATAAAAAAAATCATATAAAAACATCCAACACATTTGGGGCAACACCACTCCTGCTTCATCAGGGTTCAACACAGGATAAATATTGGATGGACTCAGAAAAAGGGGGTCCTCCATTGCTGCTCAGTATCTTCTGTCAGATTTTTCCTCCATGAGGAGAGTTCAATACTGGTTCTAATACATATTTGTAAAATTTCTGGTTTCTCTGAGTCAAACCAAGTTTTATCCTGTATTAAGCCCTGATGAAGCCCTGTGTTGCCTCTGAAATGTGTTGGCTCTTAGTATATTACTTTTTATCAACAATTAAAATGATCATGGTCTAATTTATCTGATTTTGTTCCGGTACTCCTTTTTGTATTTTTATATTACACAATAGTCAGGCTACACATCTCCTTTTGCATTTAATAGCCCCATGCAATGTCCAGTCACCACTGACACATCTAGAGAATGAATTCACTCACATACAAAAGGCAGCCAGCACAGAGAACTTGTAATTGGAGATAAAAAAAAGCTCTTCTATTGCATCATTAGATTACTATAGCAACTTTAAGCTTAGATAGTTTATCAAAGGCTTCTGTTACGATATATTAGTTCAGCAGAAAACAGACATAACTCTTTATCAAACCAGAAGTCGCTTTTTTATTGTCTGATAATGTCAGTATATACTGTATATTGTGTAGTAAATAGTGTAAAGGAAAATGATAAGACACAGTTCCCATAAGATCATCTACATACGGATTTGTAGGTCAATTAAAAAAGTGGGTTAAAAGACCAAGGACAAGTACAGTGACTACTGCTAGAGGGAGTAATGCAAATGTGATGCTGGACTATATGGATTAGTGAATTATTGGCATTAGTCAGTTAATCCAGATGGATGCCTCCAAGCCAGGGTTTGCCAGCAAGTAGCAATTAATGTCATTAGTGAATTTGATTTGCTCAAGCAAACTGTTATGCCCCGTACACACGGTCGGACTTTGTTCGGACATTCCGACAAATCCTAGGATTTTTTCCGACAGATGTTGGCTCAAACTTGTCTTGCATACACACGTACGTCGGGACTATAAACGGGGCAGTGGCCAATAGCTTTCATCTCTTTATTTATTCTGAGCATGCGTGGCACTTTGTCCGTCGGATTTGTGTACACACGATCGGAATTTCCGACAACGGATTTTGTTGTCAGAAAATTTTATATCCTGCTCTCAAACTTTGTGTGTCGGAAAATCCGATGGAAAATGTGTGATGGAGCCTACACACGGTCGGAATTTCCGACAACAAGGCAAGGTCCTATCACACATTTTCCGTTGGAAAATCCGACCGTGTGTACGGGGCATTAAAGTGGTCTGGCTTACAGAGTTTAAGTGATTTTTTTCAAAATAGGTTATTCTTCCTGTTTATGACTGCATGTTTTTATGGGTCAATATAACATGTCTCCTGTGACATCAGAGACCTTACATGGCAGTAGTATACTTCCTTATTCCTTCTTTATATTCACGCTATGTACATTGGTCTAAATTGCTTAATGGAGTCCTGCTGTCAGCATACAATAAGGTTGTTCTACTAAAGACAAATAGACTGTTCACTTTACAAGGGAATTTTTGAAAAATTTGTCCCATGTAAATCAGCATAAAAAACCCTAATGAACACTGCTTGTAGATATCTCCTTACTTGCTTAGTACTGTTGTAATACTTTTTGTTCTTTAGAATGACTTCACTGAGCATGCCCAGATCTCCCCTGATTTACGGCACAATCTGTGTACTTGTCTGTCTATTATCAGATCTTCCTACAGCACAACACTGAAATCCCACGAGACTGCATAATCACTCAGAGCTTCCTACTACACCCCATGTGACCATGTGACATCACATGGAGTGTAAACTTGGGCATCAGACAGCATTACTGCAGCCTTATCAGTTGAAGCTGATAAGACTGACACAGGCAAACACTAGATAATCGGCACAAGTAAATACTATGAAATAAAACAAGTCAGCTATGAGCAGTGAAGCAGGGTTGGCATAGAATCGTTGGATTGAGAAGGAGGCTTGGTTAATAGTACAGGAAGTGCTCAATGTAAGGGCGGAAATACACTCTACTGTGGACTCAGAAAACAATACTTAAGATGGCGCTACCTTACCCCTGGAAACAAGTTTTTTAAAATTTCTTTAAACAGTAAGTAATATGCGATTTGGGCTGGATTACAGTGGCTATAGTTTGATAATTACTTATTATAATGGACTAAATGAAAAGCAGCATCAGAGTGGGAGAGTTTACTTCCTCTTTAATGAATGCTGTGAAATCTTGCTTTGCAATCATACCTCAATCCCATGCATGGAAATTGGTTTATGGGTGTCAGCAGAGCTTTACCCCATTTACTATGCACTGAAGAAAATTCCCTCGCAAAGTGCAACTTAACTTGCCAAGTGAACAGTCTATTTGCCTTTTGCAAATCAACCCCAGTAGATGTTAGGCAGAGCTATTTTTAATGTCTGATAATTATTGAGGGTTTAGAGCAAAAAAGGAGCTGAAATTGGTGGCATATGGCTTCCTGATTGTCTTGTATACATTGAAAAAAATCTCAGAGTGTTACTAAACCCAGGACTCTGCATTCACTATAACTCCCACATTACACAGAACATGGTATTGCAATAGTTTTAGCAAAAAATAACTGCTAAATGCCTTTTTTTCATTAGCGGTTAGAGCAGTCTTGTGACTTCTATGAGTGTCTAGTTAACCACTTGCCGACTGCCAGCCATCGATTGACAGTGGCAGAATGACACTCCTGCCCAACAGGGGGTGCCCGCAGCATCCCTAAGGAGCCAATGTATGTGCCCAGCAGCTGCGATGTCCGCTGGGCATCCCCAGAGCGAGAATGGGGATTTGTGTGTGTAAATGCACAAATCCATGTCCTGTCAGGGAGGAGACAGATCGTGTGTTCCTAGTATATAGGAACACCGATCAGTCTCCTCCCCCAGTCAGTCCCACCCCCCCACGGTTAGAACACACACCGAGGGAACACATTTAATCCCTTGATTGCCCCTAGTGTTAACCCCTTCCCTGCCAGTGACATTTATACAGTAATCAGTGCATTTTTATAGCACTAATTGCTGTATAAATGTCAATGGTCTCAAAAATGTGTCAAAAGTGTCTGATCTGTCCACCACAATGTTGTAGTCCCACTAAAAATTGCAAATCACCGCCATTGCTAGTAAAAAAAAAAATCTATCCCCTATTTTGTAGAGGCTATATGTTTATAGCGCAAAAAAAATGCAGAGGTGATCAAATACCGCCAAAAGAAAGCTCCATTTGTGGGGAAAAAAGATGTCAATTTTGTTTGGGTACAGCATCGCACGACCGCGCAATTGTCAGTTGAAGCGATGCAGTGCCGTATCACAAAAATGGCTTGGTCAGGAAGGGGGTAAATCCTTCCTGGGCTGAAGTGATTAAAGCTTGCAGGAGTCATTCTGTTTTGACTGTCCTATCAGGCTGTAGGACCCCTGACCTTCTGTCTGGACAGTACATGCACTCTCCCAAGAAAAAAACTAAAAAAACTCTCTAGCAATGCACACCAAACTGAGCATGTGAAGCTTGTCCCCTAGCTTCTGTTCTATCAGGAGATGGTTTGGGGACTGTGGAAAAATGGGAAGAATCAGAGAAGACAGGCTCAAACAGCCTTTTTTTACACAATGCAGATAATTAAGTGAGTATAACAAGCATGCTACATGTACAGACTGATTTTACTGTTGTGGATTTAGTAACACTTTAAGTTCTAAAGATCACCATTTTTTCCGGAAAAGTAACCTTGACAACTAACCTTCGTTAGTGCTAACAACATGCTAATAACATCTTTCAAAACGAGTTGGCTTCTTAGCCATTGCCCAGTTAAACACAATTTTCAATGGTATTGTGGCACCCCTATGTGACATGACTACCCTGAGAAGGAAGCATTCCTTATCAAGGTTGGATTCGCACTATTGCATTTGGTGTGTGTTGAGGTGCATTAAAACGGAAATTTCCTATCACCGTAATTTTCCTTTCCTGATGGACTCCATGGCAGTCTACATATGGGTTAATCCCACCTCTCATACCTCATAGGACCCTTCTCCCATAAATTTTTGCTCCTCGCTAGAGGCCGTGTTCCATAACTTAGCCTACTCCAGCAAATGGGAGGGAAATCCTGCTGCCATGGAGTCCATCGGGAAAGGAAAATTACGGTAAGTATTTGATAGGAAATTTTCCATTTTACTGACAGACTCCATGGCAGCCTACATATGGGAAATAACTAGCCAATTGCTGGTCAAAGAAAAAAGGTTTAATTGGCACCGTCAACAGACAAAATATGTCCTCAGCTGACCTAAACGTTGGAAGAGCAATCTCCGGATTCTCATGAAAGACAGATGATACCTTAGGGTTTGAACCCAGCTTAGGAATTCAAATTATCCGATCAGGGAAAAACGTTAGGAATGGCTCTTTGTATCCTAGAGAGCCGATTTCGGAGACCCTTTTGGCCGATGTTATGGCCAGGAAGGCAACTTTTAGAGAAAGTTCCTTAATAGAAAACTGATCCATGTGTTCCATCTCTCTCCCTGAGAGGAAGTCCAGGACAAGGGAAAGATCCCATTTGGAAAATCTCAGCTTTCTCTGAGGTCTGAGCCTTATTGCTCCTCTGAAGAATTGCCTAGTAAGAGGGTGTCCAGCCCAGAATATGCCCATGAAGGCAGAAATTGCAGAGAATTTAACCCGTAAGGAGCTGACTGACAAGGAAAGATCCAGGCCCGTTTGTAGAAAACCTAGGATATCCTGTATCTTTGGGTTATTGCAGGAACCTTCAGTGGTGGAAACGTAGTCTGCAAATTTTGACCATATCCTTTGGTAGACTATGTTGGTACCTGCTCTTCTGGCATTCAGCAACATAGAGATAGCCCTGCTTGGACAACCTAGGGCCTCCAGCCTTCCCCTTTCAAAAACCAAGCCATCAGGTGCAGATGGGCTGGGCATGGATGTAGAGCAGTTCCCTTGTGACAGGAGATCTGGGCTGGAGGGCAGAGGAACTGGGTCCCGGAAGCTGATTTGCATCAGCAGAGGAAATCATGGTCTGTCCAGTACTGGACTATTGCCACTATCTCCGCTTCTTTCCACCCGAGTCTCGTCAGGAACCGGAGAATGACAGGAACCGGGGGGAAAAGCATAGGCCCTGTGAGATCTCCACTGGTCCGTCAGGGCACCCACCCTGAAGGCCTGGGGACAACGACACCTTGTGTAGTACCTTTTCAATCTGGAATTACACGGGGAAGCAAACAGGTCCACCTCCGGGGTGATTCCCAGTGACAGGACCCAATTGAAGACTGGTGTGGAGAGCCCATTCTTTGTTGTCCAGGGATACTCTTGAAAGTCTGCCTGGATGTTCTGATCTCCAGGGAGATAGACAGATGTCAGATTTGCCAAGTTCACCTGGGCCCAGGTCATGATAGGTTCCACTTCCTTCAGCAGTGAGAGACTGCGAGTACCTCCCTGTCTCTTGATGTATGAGACTGCTTTTGTGTTGTCCAGTCTCAGGAGGACTGAGGCTCCCGCTGTCAAGTGGTAAAATGCCAGTAGAGCACAGAACGCTGCCCGGAGCTCCAGAATATTCGAGACTACCCCGGTACAGAAAGCTCCATTTGCCTTGGGCTACTTCCGCCAGGCAGAGAGCACCCTGCCTCTGTTGCTGGCATCCGTTGTGACCGTAATCCAGGAATGGAGTGCTATGGAATGACAATTGAGGAGATTCTTCTGCTGCAGCCACCAAGGAAGGCTCTCCCGCATGGACGGGGTTATCCGGACAGAATGATCTCAGGCCCCCGGATCCCACTGCTGGAGGAAACCATTCTGGAAAGACTGCATCTTCCACTGTACCAATTTCACCATAGGCGCTGTGGCCACCATGGTGCCAATGATTTTCAGATACTGTGAGGCCCTGAGATGAGAAGAGGACATTGCGAGACGAACTCTGTCTCAAATCACCGGAATTTATTTCAGGGTCAATGAGATGGTGCTCTTCAGTGTGTTGAATTGAGCTTGAGGAATATCAGGGATTGTGTTGGTTCTAGGTGGCTCTTTTCCCTGTTTAGCAGCCAACTGAACTTGGTCAGGGTGGAGATGACCAGAGATTGATGGACTAACAGCTGCTCCCTGTCTTGAGAATGTAACAGTAGGTCATCCAGATAGTGATGCAGCCGGATACCTCTGATCCTGATTAGTGCCACGACAGCCAATAAGAGCTTTGAAAATACCCGAGGCAATGTTGTAAGCCCGAACAGGAGACATGTAAATTGAAGGTGGACTTGGTCTACTGCTTCTAGAAATCTTCTGCTATCAGGACATGGAAATAGGCATCCTTCAGATCTATGGACACAAGCCAGTCACCTGGCTGAATTGCCTGATGGATTGTGAGCAGCGTCTCCATCTTGAATTTCTCCTTCTTGATGAAAGAATTCAAATGGGTCAGGTCTATGACTGGCCTCCAAAAGCTGTTCTTTTTCAGGACCACAAAGAGGGGCGAGTAGACCCCTTGAAATCTTTTGCTGGTTGGAACTTGTAAGGCGGTGCCCTGAGCCACTAGAGAGTCTGTGTATGACAGAAGGACTTGCTTCTTCTCTTCTGAGTGAGGTAAGACTGTGGGTACAAACCGGCATGTAGGTGGACTGCTGAACATCCAGGCATGTCCTGAGGAGACCGTTTTGATGGTCTAGTATTCCTTGTTCGAGGCTGCCCAGACGTGCTGAAAATGGAGTCAATGAGCCCCAACTTGCTCTGCTCTGGACAGGCCCTATATCAAAAGGATTTAGAGGTTTCACATCCACCAGAAGATGCTCCCTTTGAGGATTTTTGGCTGGAAGGCTGGTTTCTCCTCCAGTTCTTCCTGAACACACGGCCAGGTCTATAGCGGCGAGCGTCTCATGCATGATCTGGATCTTGCCTGGGTTGAGCTCTTTTCTGACCTAGCAGGCGACGATCCTTCCTCTTCAAGCCATCCCTGAAAAAAACAGTGTCCTCCAGTGGAAGCATGATGTACCTCATCAATCTCATTAGGGCTGCGTCAATCATAGGAGCCGACTCTAGATGTTTCATATCCTCGCACTTGGATGGGTACATTTTTGATATTTTAGCCAGCAATTTTTCCCTCTCAACACTACCCCATTTGTCTAATAATTTTGCCAAGTTCACCCAGAAAGGTGAAGTTTGGGTGCTCTTTCTTGAGGTGTTTGAAATACTTCCTCTGCTTAGAAGGTGCTTCCACAGGCTCTTTCCACCTCAAAGCTTCTTTGAATGCCTTGACCAACTGTGGTACTAGGGAAAAATCAAAACCTGCACCAGGGTCACCCACCTCCATCTCACTGTCCAAGGCTTCACGTAAGGAACGGCTATGATGAGAGGGACCCGGAGCCTCAGGTTTGTGACTCGCAGGGCTGATGCTGGGTCAACAGGAGGATTAATGGTATGGCCGGAGTCCATTCTGCTCAGGAATTCCTGAACCACCTTTCTGACCAGTGCTTCCACTTGTTGGTCTCCACCTCCTAATTCCCTCACAGCTCGGGTATAGCATGGCTCACAGAGGGATTTATCCTTGGGGAACTGAGCCCCACATACCCACCAAGCTTTCTTTTCAGAGCGGCTGGAAATGCAGTGAGAATGTTGCCCAGACATGGTTTTGGGCTCTTCTCTGTGACATCAGGAGGATGATCTAGAACAATTGGAACTTGTTGAAAAATGACGGCATTGTGACCTAGAATGGTCATTATCTTTTCATGCCGCATGCTGGTGTTCAGACCTAGAGGGGTTGAGGGAAAATAAATGAGTTAACATGCTCCTGGTGAATAACCCAAACAGGCAGGCAGAGGGAAAAGAAATAAGTTAACATGCTCCTGGTGAATAACCCAAACAGACAGGCAGAAGGAAAATCCAATCCTACCTGCAGCATAAGGGTTGGCCACTGGGGAGCGCATCCCTGGTACCAATTGGCGCCAGACAGCCTATTTAAGGAGTTCTCTAACCACTGTTCTGTGCTCACTGGTCTTTCAACTGTGTTCCTGTTACCCTAAACCTTTGACTTCCTGTCTGAATACCCGTTGCTGATCTTGGCTCCTGTTTGACCCTGCTTCTGGATACCATGCTTGTCCGATCTCTTTGATCCCGGCTCTCCACTGACCCTGCTTCTGGACTATGTTTGCTTGATTCCTGGCTCCTGGATCTCGGCTCCTCATCTGACTTTGTCGTTGCCTGATGTCCTGTTACCGTGCTGCCTGTCTGTTAACGAACCCGGCTTCTCCTATGACCGCGCTTCCACCTCCTGCTTGGCTCAGTGCTGCTGCAACTACAGTCCTGTGACTAGCTGCAACTTCCTGCAACAGGTCTCTGGGTCTCCATCTGCAGGCACTCATGTTCCTCCTGGCCCTTGGCTCCTTCTGTTCCACTCTCAGCGGGACCCGGGCTGGAGATACAAGAGAGGCCGACCTCGTCAATTCAGTCTCCCATCAGGTACATGACACTGACTGTGTGACACTCATACTGTACAGGCCTGGACCAGTGGTGGCACCGCGGCGGGAGTAGGGAGAATTGAGTGCACGGGAGCGAGAAGAGCTCCCTGACCACCAGAGAGGTGAGGAGCGGCAGGTACAGCAACCCCAACGTGGCAGTGCAACCCATAGGATGGATTCCTCAAACCTCCTCATTACACTCAGCCCTGACAGTGGCCGAAGGACAGGCGGATCGGGCCCCCCGAGGACTGACGAAAGGGGCATGCAGCCAGGGACTGCCACCCCCATCCTCACCAGTCAGAAGGAGAAGGGCCTGCTGCTGGCCAGCGTGAACCTTTTATGGAAGGAGGCACTGGGCATAACACACACTTACCCACAGACTGGGACAGGGGGTGCACAGAAGGGACTGCAGACAGGGCTAGGGGCCCCTCTCTCTCATCCCCAATCCCCCCCTCTCTCATCCCCTATCCCCTCCGCTCATCCACAATCCCCCATCTCTCTCATCCCCAATCCCCCCTCTCTCTCATCTCCAATCCTCCATCTCTCTCATCCCCAATCCCCTCTTCTCTCATCCCCAATCCCCCCTCTCTCACATCCCCAATCCCTCCTCACTCTCATCCCCAACCCCCCCTCTCTCATCCCCAATCTCCCCTCTCTCTCACCCCAATCCCCCCTCTCTCACATCCCCAATCCCTCCTCGCTCTCATCCCCAACCCCCCCTCTCTCATCCCCAATCTCCCCTCTCTCTCACCCCAATCCCCCCTCCCTCTCATTCCCAATCCTCCCTCTCATCCACAGTCCCCCATCTCTATCATCCCCAATCCCCCTCTCTCTCATCCCCAATCCCCCCTCTCTCGCATCCCCAATCCCCCCTCACTCTCATCCCCACCCCCCCTCTCATCCCCATACCCCTCTCGTTCACATCCCCAATCCCCCCTCACTCTCATCCCCAACCCCCCCACTTTCTCTTATCCCCAATCCCCCCTCTCTATCATCCCCAATCCCCCCTCTCTCACATCCCCAATACCCCTCTCTCACATCCCCAATCCCCCAATCCCCCCTCTCTCACATCCCCAATCCCCTCGCTCAACCCTAATCCCCTCTCCCTCTCTCTCATCCCCAATTCCTCATCTCTCTCATCCCCAATCCCCCATCTCTTTCACCCCCAATCCCCTCTCTCATGCCCAGTCCCCTCTCTCATTCCCAGTCCCCCATCTCTCTCATCCCCAATCCCTCATCTCTTTCACCCCCAATCTCCTCTCTCATTTCCAATCCCCCATCTCTCTCATCCCCAATCCCCTCTTTCATCCCCAATCCCCTCTTTCTCATTCCCAATCCCCTCTCTCATCCCCAATCCCCTCTCTCATCCCCAATCCCCTCTCTCATCCCCAATCCCTTCTCTCTCTCATCCCCCATGCCCTCTCTCTCGCCCCTAGCCCCCTCTCTCATCCCCAATCCCCTCTCTCTCATCCCCAATCCCCCTCTCTCTTCCCCAATCCCCCAATCCCCCTCTCTCATCCCCAATCCCTCCCTTTCATCCTTAATCTCCTCTCATCCCCAATCCCCCCGGTCTCTCATCCCCAATCCCCTATCTCATTCCCAATCCCCCTCTCTCATCCCCAATCTCCTCTCACCCCCAATCTCCTCTCATCCCCAATCCCCTCTCTCATCCCCAATCCCCCCTCTCTCATCCCCAATCTTCTCTCACCCCCAGTCTTCTCTCATCCCCTATCCCCTCTCTCATCCCCAATCTCCTCTCATCCCCAATCTCCTCTCATCCCCAATCCCCTCTCTCATCCCCAATCCCCTCTCTCTCTCATCTCCAACCCCCCTCTCTCATCCCCAATCCCCCCTCTCTCTCATTACCAATCCCCCCTCTCTCTCATCCCCAATCTACTCTCATCCCCAATCCCCCTCTCTCATCCCCAATCCCTTCTCTGATCCCCAATCCTTTCTCTCATCCCCAATCCTTTCTCTCATCCCCAATCCCCTCTCTTTTTCACCCTCCCCTCTCATCCCTCTCTCACCCCCCTTTTCTTTCTCATCCCCAATCCCCTCTCTCGCTCATCCAGTCTTTCTCTCTCATGTAGATAGTATATGGGCAAATATTGGATACTGGATTGTGGGGAAATATTGGCAAACCGAAGGCATACTGCAACCAGGTACCAGCTACATAGATAACTTCCCCCATCCAGCCCTCCACAATAGTCCCACTCTTAGGAGCTTTTTTTTTTGGGGGGGGGGGCACAAGTAGCTGGTCTTGCCTAGGGAGCAAAATAGTCTAGCACCGGCCCTGGTGACACCCTACTTGTGGATAAACCCTTTTAGAAGTTCCATCATAGATGTCACTAAACATACCTGGCATCAATAAACTGTGACAGTAAGAACAATGTAATCTAATATTAATGTTCTTGTTTCTATGGAACTGATATGTGAAAATGAGTCACAATATGGCCTTTGATATTCTGCACATACATCTGCATATATTTCTCTGAGGATTTCATGCCAGATATGCTTACATAAAAATACATGTCACACTGCTGAGATTGATTTGGCTGTCTATGTTTTAAACATGAGGTGTATTTTTTGTCAGAATTTTTAATGCGGAAGGTATATTTAGCTCAGATTACAAATTGTGGATGTCTTTCACTAGCTATTGTTTACTCTACAAATTATAGATGTTAAAGTGAAACAAAAGTACTTGGGCACTGGCAAGAATAGTATCACATATACATGTTAATGAAAATATCTATATGTAAAATACTATTAAGTATGGTAAAATGTTAATAAGATAAGTGAGCAAAATTTTAAAAGCTTTTATCTCATCTTACACTATCAACTTTTGGGTTTTATTTTGTAACCAAAAACGTCACAATGGATGTGGGAAACTTTCCAGGAATGGAGGGGGACAGGAGTGTTTTAAGATTGGAAGATTTTTTGATTTGGTAAGATTAGATTTACACATAAATCACTAGGTGTCACATAGCATGTATTTATATATGTGAGCACAAGAATCCATTGATTCTTGCAGGAGCATCTCTAAGTCTGTGATTCATACGATACTTAAAACTAAATAATTAACTTTTTGCATGGCCTATTATCAGACATGGAAGGCATACTTTACTTGATGTGAGTCTTGGGGCTTTCACCTCCAGATGTCTCTCTGTGAAAAGTTTCTCTCCTCCCTACAGGTTGGTCTGGACCAGAATCTGGCTCTCAGAACTTTATAGGTCAGGCTTTTTCCTTCATACAGAGGGTACCCTAAGTAGCTTTACTGGCCTGTTCTCCTGTGACTCCATCTGATCTGAATCTGGTTCCCTCTACACAAGATGGTCACTTTTGCTAGGCTAGTGCCTTAACTCATGGCCCCCCACATTTTTCTCATGATGGGTACTAGGGCAATAGAAACCTAGGAGTAAATCTGATTTAGGTTCAGACCGTAGTCACCCTCTAGGTATATTTTGAGATTTTCAAGTGGCCATTTGGAGAAATGGGGGCATGAAGATAGGTGTTACACACACATAGTGGGTTACACACCATCCCACAGTTCCCTACCCTGTTTCCAAAAATTTCTGTTTTAGGCATGCCATAATATAGCAGATCAAACATTCTAAAATTACAGTCTTTGTACATTTTATTGCAGTGTAATTTCATTGCTTTCATTATAGAAAATATCTATCTGCTCAATCTCTGCATATCATCTGTGTTGAAGTATAAAAAAGAGCAAAAAGTATTTTGGGAAAAAGCTATCTTTTCATTTTATTGACAATGATTTATTTCTCTTGATCCTCAAATTCCTTTGTATCAGCATATGTATTAGTATTTGTACCATAAAAGTAATATAAATATTAAACTATCTGTAACCTTTTTCACTTCCAGTAAGTAGATCCTCAAAGGAATACATTACAAGCCCCACAATTAGTGACACAATCCTAGGAAATAATGTATGTCATTATCATTTTACTTTCTACTTTACAGAAATGACACTTAAATTCTGTTTGCGGTATTTTATCTTTACTTAAATAATTCTGATAAAAATAAGGAACTTTGGTTGATTTGCTTATTAAATGTATTTTATTAATACGAAAAATAGTGACATTATATAGGGAACATATTTGATACTTTGGTGAGTATTTATAATCTACTTTTTACCCTATTTTAATTTTTTTCTTTTTTTTTTAATAACAGGCATATTATTTGTACCTACCTATAATGATCTTGCACAGAGCAGCCCTGATCCTCCTTTTATTGGGTCCCCCGTTGGTGCTTCAGGTACCTCCTCCTGCCTAGTGCACCCTCAGCATGCAGCATGCTATGTCCATTCACACACGGAGCATGGCTTGGCCCTGCCCCCACTTTCTTCTCATTGGCTCACTGGCTGTTATTGACAGTAGCAGGAGCCAATGGCTATCACTGCTGTCTCAGCCAATGAGGAGGGAGAGACCTGGGAGAGCCGAGGCTCTTGTGCACATCTCTGGATCAAGATGGCGCTAAGTTAAGTTTTAGGGGGGCTGGGGGGGCTGCTGCACACAGAAGGTTTGTTTACCTTCACGCATAGAATGTATGAACCTTGAGTCTTTACAACCACTTTATGTATAATAGGATTTTGGAGTGTGTAGGTGAATGGGTTGGTAGCCCTATCCAAAGTACTGAGCTTGTATTATTATACTTCATCACTGCTTAAAGGTAATTTTTTAAAACATGTTTTACATTACCTTTTTTTGGGGTCATGCACACTAGGAGCAGAAGAAATGCCAGAATCTGGCAGAAAAAAAGCAGCATAAAATACGCTCATACTGGCTCGTATTGAACAAGAGTTTAGGACAGTAGGGGATTAGCGTGGTCAAGACACATATTCAAACAATAGGCACCAACATCCCTTATAATGGACAAAAAACTATATTTGGGGGGTGTGGGACTTTATGGGTGCTTAGTACTACAAATGGATATACCACAATAAATTTTGTAAAAAAGATATATTTTTATTTAAAAAAGGAATAGCATTAAAAAAGTCACTTCCTTCAAACAATTTTCCATGCAATTGTTTCACCTTGCGGCTTCCTCAGGAAATGCGTGGACTTTTTCTAATAAGTAAATACAAAGATAAATCAGCAACAGAAAAGTACGTATACAGAGCAAAAGATAATAGAGATAATGCCAAAGACATATGTATACATATATATCAATACATGCAAGGAGGGAGGAGTCTGGTAATGGCACCGCGCTGCACGCCGTGAGGAGTCCATGGTCTTTCCCCCCGCCTCGGTGATGAAGGATAGCTAGCAGCCTTCCACCTACCCCCCCACCGTCCCGACCGTACTAGCTCCCTTGTACCCCCCATACGGACATCTGGGCATCTCCTACCTCTCTGACGTGAGTAATGAAGACGAGGATCTCTCTCTCCACCGACAGTGATCTGAGACTCTAGCCAACTAGCCATCCATCCTTCCTTCCTTTGGCTATCAGCCAGGGTTCCGTGGTGCTGTGCAGGGCTCTGTGCCGCTCGCGACGGACCTTGCTCAGGGTTCAGCTGTCGGAAGCCGACGGGAAGCAGGGGAGGACAACGAGTAGCTCCGGGAGGAGCCGAATAGATCCAAAAAGACCCGAACGAGTGCACGGAGGAGGCAGTGACACCGAGGAGACCGAGGATGGCAAGTATTAGTGGAAGGGCTTGCTCGCATCTCTCCTGAAACTCTCCCTCCCCTACACAGATAAGTATACCTCTTTGCTTTTTCCTGATGGCTGTTTGAAAAGAAAGAAGGGGAGAAAAATAAATAAATGGTGAAAAAGAAGGGGATGGGAGCAAGAGTAAAGAATTAAATAAATAAATAATAAATGAGCTAAAAGCACTTGTGGTTGAAGGAAAGAAGGAAGGGAAGAGGAAAAGTAGAAACTGGGACACTGTGATATTAAAAAGAAAGAGCCCATAGATAAAATATTGAGAAGGAAGGAGGGAGAAGACGAGGAGGGAAGGAAGAGAAAAAACATTTGCGTATCAATGTAATGCATCAAAAGAAAACAAGATGATATAAAAGGACAGAATATAGATGTACATATATCATCATACATATGTGCATGTTAAGGATATGTCGTGGTTTGCTGTGATACATCGTGATATTTTTTTTTGCTTACAGATTTGTTTCCTGCAACAGAGTAACTCAAGGATAATGAGCAGAGGTTGTCTGTTAAAAAATAAATGATAATTGATGGGTTTGCTCAGGATTGGAAGGACTTAGAGACGATCAACTGGAGAGAGTTTTTTTTTTCCCAATTGGTGGTATATAGAAGTTGTGTAAACAAGGAGAATGGACAAATAGACCCTGGGATATAATTCTAAGATATACTTGGAGAGGTGGTTGGGGTTTGGCTTTCTGTTTGCTTGTTGTGATGAGGGGTAAAACGACAAAAAGTGCCGATGCGGTAGCTAAATCACTCTGGGCTAGCTTAGGCCCTAGTCCTGGCCCCATGAACAGATATTTATCACAAGGAAATGGAGAAGGAGAAAGCCAACCGGGTATAAAGGCCCGACAGATAGACACAAAGGAGAAGAAGGAGAAAAAAGAGAAAAAGGGTCAGAATAAGACAGTAGTTGAAACAACCTAGTCTCAGAATCCAGGATGGAACAAGAACTAGAAGTGGAGGGTGAAGAAGAAGGAGGAAGGGAGAAAGATCAACATGCACCTCAATTACTAACAAAATCTGACATGGAAAAAATGTTTGCGGCACTAGAAAACTCCCTGAAGGCAGAGATGACAACAATACATAAAGATCTGGGACATATCCTCTCAAGAGTGGAAGAAGTGGAAACTAAAGTAGACTCCCACTTAAAAATGATAAAAGAGTTGAAGGGTGAAATAAACATATTAAAATAGGAACAACAGGAACAATCCTATAAAATAGAGGATCAAGAAAATAGAGAACGAAGGAAAAATTTGAGAATCCGAGGCCTCCCTGAATCTACACAAGCAAAAAATTTAACAGAAATAATGAATAAGACTTTTAACCCTATCCTAGGAAAAGAAGAATCCAATATAATAAAAATAGAAAGAGTACACAGAATAAGAAGACCCCAAGAGCTCTCAATGGAGAAACCAAGAAATATAATCGTTCAATTTAAAAATCTTTCAAGACTTATCCCAAGAAAAGTTAAGAAGAAGAAGGACGTTAAGACCCTTATTGAAAATTCTCCAAGAGCAGGAAATACAATACAATTGGGGCTTTCCTGCATGCCTGATGGCAAGGAAAAATGGAAGAAGTGCTAGGCTAAGATTTATAGAAGAGATCCCGGACTTCTGTAATAAATTATAAATTCCACTACCAGAAAACTGCAGACATATAAGCAATAGACAAGAACAACCAACGACACAAGATGAAAAGCAATGGCAACTGAGTTCTAGGAACAGAATATATAAAATAACGTCCTAAATAGAGCTTAAAAGAAATATGGGATCTGAAAAAACAGTACTAAAGTCTACAAAGTTAAGATGTATTATTATTTAAAGGGGGGGAGGGTGGGCTGGGGGGGAATGGTGAATGAAAAGAGAAAAAGAAAAGGGATAAAAGAAGGAAAAGAAAACAAGTTAGAGGCGGGGAGGAGAGGCCTGGGACCTATGGCATGTTCAGGGGGACACTCTTTCTTAGTATAGGCAAGAGGGGCCCAGGACATCTTATAGATTTTCACCTCGGCTGTAGAAGAGTAGAGGGGGCAAGGTTGAGCCCCACAAAACAAAAGTGCTCTCTGCTCTAGAGACCATGAGGTCAAAATATCATCATCAGGGTGGGGGTGGGGGTGGGAGGAGGAAGGGGGAGGGGGTTCGGAGGGGATGGGGAGGGGAGAGGGAGGGAGGGGTTTGGTTTGCATAAGTTGATACAGTGCCCAAGTATCCTGGAATAAAGTTAGGGATCCCTCACGCGTCGGCTCGGGGGTCCCCCCTCCCGATCCTTTGCAATCGGACCGGCTGGGGGGATCCCGGGAGGACGTGCGGGGACTAAAAAGGAAGTATAAAAATTTTGTCCTATAATGTCCGAGGATTAAACTCCCCAGGGAAGAGAAATATAATACTTCGAGAACTGGATAGAAGCAAGGCTGAAATAATATTTCTACAGGAGACACATATCACCCAAAACTCAAATATCAAAATTTATTCAAGAAATATTACAACATGGTTCTACGGAGATTCACCAATAAGAAAGGCTAAAGGAGTGGCTATTGGAATCGGGAAAAATCTTCGTTTTATAATAGAACAAAGAAAAGTGGACCCAGAAGGACGCTTCCTCTTTCTTATAGGTTCCATACAGGGTGTAAAATACACATTTGCTAATGTATACTGCCCCAATACAAACCCCCAAAAATATTTTATGGAAATATTAAAAGATTTAATGGAATTTAAACAAGGTAAATTAATACTGGCTGGAGACTTCAATTCCCCAATGGACCATAGATTAGGTAGTACCTCCATAGCAATAGACAGAGAAGTAAGACATCTAAGAAGATTAAAAGAAAAACTTTATGAATACCAATTAGTCGATCCATGGCGAATACAACACCCAAGTACAAATGATTATACCTTCTACTCAACTGCGCATGGAGCATATTCCAGGCTGGACTATATCATGGTCGAACATAGAAGCTTGGAAGAAATAACAGAAACAAAAATAGGAATAACGACAGCTTCTGATCATAGCCCAGTAACGTTGAAAATTAAATTGCAAGGAGAACCCTCCGAGAAAGGTACATGGAGAATAAATGAAGATATAATTGAAGATAGGGATACGGAAAAAAATTATAACAGAAGAGATCAAAAGATATTTTCAGGAGAATGATACCCCAGAATTATCAAAAGCAACTATTTGGGAGGCACATAAGGCTGTCATCAGGGGTAAATTAATATTTATTGGTGCAGGAAAAAAGAAGGAAAATAGAAAAAATATGATGGGAATTATAAAGGAAATACATGAACTGGAGCAAAGCCATAAAAAGCAATCAGATAAAGAAACATATCGGACCCTAATTGAAAAAAGAGATCAATTAAAGGAATGGATGGAACAAGCACTAGCCTTTCAAAAATACTTTAGCTCACTATACGCGATAAAAAAACAGGAGACACACCTTGAAGAAGAAATAAGAAAAACAAAGATACAAGACTACTTAAAAAAAGCAAATTTACCAAAAATACAATTTGAGCAATTAAAAGAACTGGAAAAAAAAATAACGCAATAAAATTGGCCCTAAAAGAAACTCCTGTAGGAAAAAGCCCAGGACCAGATGGGTTCACGGTTAAATATTATAAAACATGTCAAGAACAACTGATCCCTAAGATGCAAGAATACCTGAATAATATAGGAGATGAAGAAGAAGTAAGACGAGAATCGCTGTTAGCCTATATCACAATTATACCCAAAGAAGGGGAAGATAGAACCAATTGTTGAAGCTATAGAACTATTGCTCTGTTGAACGTAGATACAAAACTCTACGCTAAAATTTTAGCTATTAGACTAAAAAAAGTATTCCATCTTGGATAAATCCTGACCAGACTGGATTTGTACCGGGAGAGAAGGAAGGGATAACAGCTTAAAAACAATCTTGATGTTAGGTGGGGTAAACAAAGCGAATCCCCAGCTCTATTCTTGTCAATAGATGCAGAGAAAGCATTTGACAGGGTAGACTGGGGTTTCATGATGGACACGTTGCGGCATTTGGGACCGGGACCAAAAATGATGAAGTGGATAACAAATCTATATAATGGTCCAACAGCAATGGTAAAGGTCAATGGTAGACTCTCACCTCTGATCGAGATGAAAAACGGAACACGGCAAGGATGTCCTCTTTCCCCATTATTATATGTATTAGCAATGAAACCACTTCTAGCGGCACTCCGAATCAACCAAGATGTGAGAGGAGTGAGAGTTGGAGATAAAGAGCACAAAATCGCAGCATATGCTGATGACATTCTGATGTTTTTAACTAATCCAAGAGTGACCCTGCCAAAAATAATGAAAGAAGTAAAAGAATATGGGGAACTATCAAATTTTAAAATAAACCCGATAAAAACAGATATTAAATATTGGATTAGGGAAAAGGGAAGTCCTGTCCCTCCAAAAAGAATTCCCATTTACATGGGTAAAAGAAGAACTAAAATACCTTGGAATTAAACTAACGTCAAAGCTTAAAAACATCTTAACGGCAGATTATATTCCATTAATCAATGAGGTTAAAGAAGAAATAAAAAAACTAAGTATACAACCAATTTTGTAGATTGGAAGAATAAACATGTTTAAAATGATGATACTACCAAAAATAATATACAAATTTCAGATGTTGACAGTAAGGATTCCACAGAGTTTTTTCAAAATAATAAAAACAATATTGTTAAAGTATATTTGGCACAATAAAAAAACGAGAATTAAATTTGCACAAATCACAAGGAAAAGGGAGCACAGAAGATTAGCAACTCCAGACATAAGTAGATATTATAAAGTTATGGATATCACAAAAGTTTAGATTAATGGATTCGGAAACTCACGAAATAACTAAAAACGTTTTTAAAATCTGGGACACAGTACACGTGAAGAATGGTTGGACATACAATTCACCGTTACTAGTACTCACGGGAACAAATTTCTTTACACCAGGGAAGGAAATATTTGCCAGACAAGAATTAAGAAACCCACAATTGAAAGATATAAAAGGTAGGATTAAAACACGATCAGAATTAGGAGAAATTAACGGGTGGAAGATAAGCGAATGGAATTTTTGTTAATTAAGACATTTAGTAAACACATTACCACATCCACTTAGAGAAGAAGAGAAATTAAGTCCCTTGGAAAAACTCTGTTTTACCCAAACGCTACTGAAAAACGTAGTATCAAGAATCTACGGAATATTGGCTGACAGATGGACAAGAAAGACCCGATTACATCGAACAATGGGAAAGAGAAATTAATTTAAAATTTGAAGATCAGAAAGTGGAAAAGATGATAGAAATGGGATATAATAATGCCTGGAATATGAAGACCATTGAAATGAACTATAAACTCCTAGCAAGGTGGTATCTGACACCAGTGAGAACCCACAAATATCAACAAGAGGAAATATCTTCGAGTTGGAGAAATTGCAATCAAAGAGCAACGATGACACATATTTGGTGGGAGTGCCCAATAATTAAGGACTACTGGCAAGAAATAGTAAAGAATATAGGGGAGATAACTGACGAGAGAATGGAACAAAATATATGGACCTGCTTGTTCCATGACCACAAAATACCAAAGAAACAATATATGAGATCAATGGTCCCAAAACTCCTGAATGCCGCAAAGGGTCTGATCCCAAAAAACTGGTTAAAAAGTGGAAATCCAGACATAAGAGAGTGGTACGAAAAAATAGATTATTATTGTAAAATGGATTTGTTGAGAAGTAGGGAGAGAAGACATAATAAGTATACCTGCCTCTGGGAGGAATGGAAAAGATTTAAAAACTCGGATACATATCTAGATAAGATGAAGGAAGGAGTAGGCATTGAGTTAGAATGATAAGGGACTTGGGGAAAAACAAACCAGATAGAAGTGGGGTGGAGGGTGGGAAGACGGGGATGACAGATAGAGAGACATGGAAGAGATAGATCAATAGAAGTAGTTTTATATATTTTTTAAGCTCTCTTTTTGTGTTTTTCTTTTTTTCTATCTCTCTTTTTGTAATTAAAATAAATCAAATATTTTTTGAAGGGAATTTTGAATAGAACCACGATGATGTTAAAAATGAGAGGGGATAAAGTTGATCTTCGAAGTTGAAACTTTCAGAAAACTTTCGCTGAAGTGGTATAAAAAACAAAAAAAAAATATCAATACATGTATGGATGCATCCGCATAGATGACAGGGGTTTCCCAACCAAAGGTTCTTGTCTCGATGTTTTGAGGACTCAGAACCGGGTTTATAGTAGAAAAGTGATGTCAGAGTAAAGTTCAGGGCCCAGACAGTCCCGCTGACCAAAACCTTCCAAATATGCCGGATCACCCGCAGAGAGAGATATAAATCAATGACTTATATGTGTTTTAAAACAGTGTATCCTGTAAATCAATCAAAGTTTTAATATGACATGTCAACCTCAGTGCATGTCTATATATATACTTGATTAGGATGCTCAATCTTTCAACAAGAAAAGAAGGGGGTTGTGCTTACATCAAAGATTTCTTTTAAATGGATAGCCTATGGTTTGCTGCTGACAACAATGGTTATCTGACCTGTGTTTGGTCAGAATCAACTCTCTGAAAATGAAAAAACATTGGGACATAAGAAGCGGTTCTAGTTATGGAAAAATCCCCTATGGATTATTTCAATATGGTCAGGGATTCCTGCTTAAACAAAAGACAAAAAACAAAAAACTTGCCTTCGTGTATTATTTAATCCGTGGGTTCTATGACTTCAGGGGAAAACAAGGCATAGAAATAACCATAGATGAGGAAAATGGATCTGCAAGTGAGAGCAAAGAGAAATGGGGGAAAAGGACCATAAATATATATATATAAATAAATACCTTCGTTTCGGAATGATGCACTGTGAATACAGTGCATCGTAAAAGTTGTCATTATATTGAATAGCTCTACCTGTTTGCAGTTTCTCGCTGTGTGAGGCTCCCAGGGACTCAGGCAACATGGTTTCCGCCACGTGGATCCCTTTATACCCCTCCCTATTGCATCAGATGGACGCGACATATTATTATGTCATGCCATGATGATGCAAAGCGGATGCTATGGAGGAGAGCCACATCACAAGGAGAGCGCGCCGCCCCTCCATCGAAGCTACGCCCTGCATCACCAGCCGACAGGCAAGGGGCCCACTGCACACAGATCCACCCAGGGGGCGCGCCGAGTGGGGTGACACCATCATGCACATGGGCCGTGTACCAGCAAGCCGTGACACAATGGAGGCAGGTGTCTCCCCGTGTTTGGCACAATACCTCAAAGTCAGACCCACATGGATTCCCCTGTTCCCAGTAAATGACCTCATAGAATTTAAGGCCATACTGCTGCGGGCCCTTGGGCGTGCATATGGGAATCCTATGGCAAAAAGGTGCATGGGACAGAGAGGATGATATGCTTGACATGGTGTTCTGAAAAAAAATGTATAAAAAAAAGTGAGGAAAGGGAAAAAAAAATAATTAAAGTTTCTTTCTTCCCGACCCAGACAGCATGTGTGTGGTATGTAAAAATGAGTATGGGAATCCTGCCAGGAAAACGAGTGCTTCCTTACATATATACATATGACATAATGCAATACAATTTGTACAAATATATAAAAATATCACATCAAATTGCCATCTTTTAAATTAACACATTGAATGCCCCTCTGCACAAAGGGGATTATTTAGAGAAGATTTTTGCCAAAGTCAAAAAAATTGCATGAGTCCAAATTGGCATCATGGCATGGTATCCACAGTAGAGTGGAAAGGTAAGGGTATTGGAATTGGATCCATACTGATAGAACTAGGGGACTAGGAGAAAGAAGGCCATGAAATTGGCGTCTTGTGGGGCTATAAAAAAGGCTTGTAGCTAATGCCCTTGTTTAGACCTGGGTATCTGGTGGCCTGTAGCAAATAAATCCACTTCGCTTCAAGCTGTCATAGCTTTTTGTCGATATCCCCACCTCTTTCGTGTGGGGGAATATGTTCCAAGGCAGAGAAACTAATCATTTTAAGGTTATGGTTGTGGTACAGTCCCATATGTCTGCTAATAGGGGTTTCCATTTTGGGTTTGAAGATCAAAAAGACATGGTCCCTGACTCTGCAAAAGAAGGGGCATTTTGTTTTACCCACGTAAAAAGCTCCGCAACAACACATTATATAGATCGCACCAACAGATTGACAGGTGATTCTATGTCTGGGCGTCCATGAAGTGTTGTTGAAGAGGTTAACATTTTCACCTCTCAGAATAAATGAGCAATACTTACATTTTCCACATGGATATGTGCCTAGTTTGTCTATTTTCCTTATATTGTTCCCAATATGGTGACTTGCTACCATAGTGTCTTTACTGCTTCAGCCCCAGAAGATTTTACCCCCTTCCTGACCAGAGCACTTTTTACAACTTGGCACTGCCTCACTTTAACTGACAATTACGCGGTCGTTCGACGCTGTACCCAAACAAGATTTGGGTCCTTTTTTCCACAAATAGAGCTTTCTTTTGGTGGTACTTGATCACTTCTGCGTTTTTTATTTTTTGCGCTATAAACAAAAAGAAGCGACAATTTTGAAAAAAAAAACAATATTTTTTACTTTATGCTATAATAAATATCCCCCTCAAAAAAAACAAAAAAACCTAATAAGCATATATTGATTGGTTTGCGCAAAAGTTATAGCATCTACAAACAATGGGAAAGATTTATGGCATTTTTATTATTATTATTTTTTTTTTACTAGTAATGGCGGTGATCTGTGATTTTTAGCAGTACTGTGACATTGCAACGCACAGATCGGACACTTCTGACACTTTTTTGGGACCATTGACAATTATACAGTGATCAGTGCTATAAATATGCATTTATCACTATGTAAATGTTACTGCAGGAGGGGGTTAACACTAGGGGGCGATCAAGGGGTTAACTGTGTGTTCCCTCAGTGTGTTCTAACTGTGTGGGGATGGGAGTGACTAGGAGAGGAGACATATTGTTTTTCCTACTTAGTAGGAACAAACAATATGTTTCCTCTTCCCTGACAGCACAGGGATTTGTGTATTTACACACACAAATCCCCATGCTGGCGCTCATGCACACGATCACGCTGGCTACGCGCATCGGGTCCCCCGCTGTGCAGTGGGGCCCTCTGCTGGTTGAAAAGTGGAAGGACGTAGGGTTTCGCCTAGGAGAGCCATTCTGCCGCAGTATATCTGCTTGAGCCGGTTGGGAATCGGTTAATGGACTTTGATCTTTTAAACGTAATTTCTGTATAAGGCATAATAAATATAATAATTTTTTGATCTGCAATGAGAGGGTACCAGAATTTCTTAAAGACATTCCGCACCGTCCCATGTTGTCTATTGTATTTGGTAATTATCCTCGTTGCTCTAGTTTGTGTCTCCCTTCTTGCTTTATAGATCAATGAATTTCTGTCTTGAGTTCTTACTTTGTTGTAAGCCTTCCTAAGCATGTCCTGCTGTAGCCTCTCACAAGTAGGCGCTCTCATAACATGGCAGCTTCCCTCCTAAAGTCTTCATCTAATGTGCAAATGTGCTTTAGTCTGAGGTACTGGCTGTATGGAATGCTTCTAATTACTGTATTTCTTGGAGTATAACATGCGCCAACGTATAACTTGCACCCCAAGTTTAGGAGGGAATTTTAAGGAAAAAAATTTTAGGAGGGAAGTTTAGGGAAAAAACTTACATTTAAATGCCCATCAATGTAGCCTTATCAGTGTCCATCTTCAGCCTTGTCTATTATTGCAGAATGATCAGTGTCCATCTGCAGCCTTGCCCGGTGTCATTGCAGCCTTCTTGCCTACTGTCATTGCAGCATTATCGTTTAGAAATGCAAGGCAAAACATTTGTGTAAAAATTACAAAAAAACATTATAAATATTTTTTTGTTCCTTTTTTTTTATAAATTACTACATTCCCTCTGTTCTCATCTGCATAAGTGCTAGGGGGAGGAAAAGCAACAATACACTGAGCTTTCCAGTGAAAGGTTGTGCAGTGGGGGTGGGGGTGGGGCGTGTCATTACAAGTCTTATCATTGGAGAGCAGGCTGAGCTCTCAGCACAGTTAGAAAACTTCTCCTTCTTAGTGTGGTCAGTTTTTTAATAGGAAAGCAGAGGGACTGACAGGAACACCACAAAGTAAGCAATTCAAAGAGAACAAGGAGACTTTGTCATACAAGTACATGGTACAGCAGGCGCATATCAAGAATCTGTAATGTTGAAGTAACTAACAAACACTTTAAAGCAGAACTCTCTCAATTAAAATGAAATATTTTTTATCTTTAAACTGCTAGCATTAGTATATAGATAGGAAGGTGTATTAAAAAATATTTATGTCAGTGCTGGGCTCTCAGCCCTTCCTTCTCTGTGCTCAGGTTGCTCAGCTGTCGGTTAATTGCCAGTACTCATCATTCCACAGTGGCTCCCCTGTTGATCATCTCCTGCTTGTCAGTCAAGCCCATGGCCAGCCCCTTCTGGCTATTTATACTGCCTGGTTCATTTCTTCCATGCCTTCGCCTTGGTCAGCATATCTAGAGACTCTCTGCTATGTTCCTTTTGAAGATTTGCCTGGCTGACGTCCCTTCTGGTTCCTGATCCTGTCTGCTGCCTCTGACTACACTGATCTCTGGCTTCATGATTTACTGGCTTGTTCTGACTAACCGATTTGGCTACCGAACCCTGGCTATGTTTGACTACATTTACCAGTTGTACCATTTTTACCGTTTTATTAAAAGGTGTAATTTTTACTGCATTTTCTGTCTCCATCTGTTTTATGGTTCCTGACAATTTACTAGTTTAAAACTTGTTTTCTATATTTCTTCAGTTACTTCCTGGTTTTCGGCCTAGGCCAAAATGATGTCATTCATCTCAAGAGTCTTCGTGGGCATTTTTTTTTCTCTTTCACCTGGAGGAGCCGCTTTGTCAGGTAAGCACACCCTCCTCCCTGCATGCCCGAGCTAAGGGCAGATGGATTGCAAGCGTAAATGCTACATCAGTCATTTGCCCTTATCCAAGATGGCTAGAAATTCTAGGAGGGGGCATTTTTCATAGTGATTTCTCACAAAATAAAACATGGAGACATAGATAGATGGGGGAGTTTACTTTTTGTTTTTATTTTGTGGTGCTCAGATGCACCTTAGTTCTGCTTTAAGCAATAGAGCCTTGTTAAGGACCTACCCCAGCCTGTGCTGGAACGATGAAGGACGAGGGACACTCCATGCTTCCCTTATCTGTTCAGCAAGAGTACTATGGAAGGCAATAAAGTTGTGATTTTTTTTTTTTCTTAGAATGCTGATTCTCCATCTTCCAGTCTGAGTGTTGCTGTGAGGGGATTATAGGAGATCAATAAGACAAGTTGAAGTACTGCCAGTTCCATGTAAAAATATATTTAATGATTTTTTTAATGAATACATAACTGGATTTAAAAGTGAGTTTAATACATCTGCCTGGAGCTGAGCGTTAAAAGAATTTTTATTCTAAATCTCAGTGGGGGTTACAGAGTGACTAACAAAGCTCTCCGAACATTTCTTTTTCTAAGTATACAAATCAACCAAAAAAACATTTAGCAAATGTTCTTTTATTTATCCCCATGTGCCTAAAGTTAATGAAAGTGTTGCTTATGAGAGCACTTATCCACAACCTATTACACTGAGCATACATATATTTGGATTTTTTTTTCACTTTCACCTTACTTTTAATTCCCAGCAACACAATACATTATAACACAGGCACACAAGCAGAATTAATCTCTTTCAGACGGCGCAGAACTGGACTTTGTCCTCGTGTCCTTTTTTTGTTTTTTCTTATTATTATTTTTTTGGAAACAAAACAAATTTCCTTGTTTGGATTTTCTAATTTTCATGATTTGCACAGTATTGACCAACCTGAAAAATTACAAACATCATTTCAGCCACTAAACCATCAAAAGTGACATTGTAAAGAAAAAAAAATAAGAAAAAAAATGAGTCCAGTGATGCACCGTTAGTGAAGGTGACCTCTTCCAGCAGTGACAACCTTCTATCAGATAACTTGTAAGTGGCAGCCAGGAGGCAGGCAACAACATCAGTGACTTGACACCATTCTGACATATTGTAAGTGAATGGTTTGATGGGACCCGGTATGTGGTTGCTTAGTGAATGTGACATACAGGATTGTAAGAATGATCTTTTATTTTTTCACAGGGTTCAGAAATATTCTGGTATTTAAGAAGCTTATCATTAGTGTCAATTTTTTTTATTGCACTTATAAGTGAATGAGATTGGATTAATGAGATGTCACGGTGCATTATCGGCACATATTTTTCATATTGTTACATTGTTTATCTCAAATTCATTTTTGAGGTGACTTTTGCACTTTTTCTGGCTGGATCTTCTTTATACAACAATTGATATTGTATTAACTATTGGTGATCAGCAAATAAGACACAAAAGGGATCTCTGTAATTTAACGTGATTGTAAAGGCTTGCTGAAATGGGCTGTACACACACAATAGGATTTTCCGACAACAAATGTTGGATGTGAGCTTGTTGTCGCAAAGTCCGACCGTGTGTAGGCTCCATAGAACATTTGTTGTCGGAATTTCCGCCAACAAATGTTTGAGAGCTGGTTCTCAAATTTTCCGACAACAAGACTTGTTGTTGGAAATTCCGAGCGTGTGTACACAATTCCGACGCACAAAGTCCTACGCATGCTCGGAATCAAGCAGAAGAGCCGCACTGGCTATTGAACTTCATTTTTCTCGGCTCGTCATACCTGTTGTAAGTCACCACGTTCGTAATTTCCAACAACATTTGTGTGACCGTGTGTATGTAAGACAAGTTTGAGCCAACATCCTTCGGAAAAAAAAATCCACGGTTTTGTTGTCAGAAAATCCTATCGTGTGTACATAGCATTGGTGTGCCTGCTCTGTGCAATGGAATTGCACATAGTCGCCCCAAACCTCTTTTTCTCAGCCCCCCCTCCACACTCTTCCTCTTCTCCAAATACCCACATAGCAAGCCACTTGCCATACGGGCATAATCCTGAGCCATGCTGACTGAGTCTATAGACACAGACAGCACAGCTGCATCCCCTTCTCCTTCATCACTGGATTTGATTGCCAATGGCTCCCGCTGCCTCGGCAAAACCTGTGATACCAGAAAGCAAGAGAAGTGAGACATTACAGATGGGCACAGCTCTGGATCAAGTGAGGTAAGTATAGGGAGGGAGTGAGGGGGCAATACTGATCCCCAGGGATTTTTGTTTTTTATCAGGAAGGGTGGCACAGTGGTGTAGTGGTTAACACTCTCACCTAGCAGTAAGAAGGGTCGTTGGTTCGAATCCCAACCACGACACTACCTGCCTGGAGTTTGCATGTTCTCCCTGTGTCTGCGTGGGTTTCCTCCGAGTACTCTGGTTTCCTCACTCCAAGGACATGCTGGTAGGTTAATTGGCTTCTGTCTAAATTGGCCCCAGTATATGAATGTGATTTAGGGACCTTAGATTGTAAGCTCCTTGAGGGTGTAGGGACTGATGTGAATGTATATGTAAAGCGCTGCGTAAATTGACGGCGCTAAATAACTACCTGAAATAAATAATTAAATAAATAAACACACCTCCAGTGCATGTGTGTAAGGCTTTAGGTGCTAGGGTGTGCTAGAGGATCTGCTGACTGCTGGGGGATCAATTGTTGCAGAGGTCCATTGTTGCCAGGGAAGTCTATTGTTGCTGGAGGGGGATTTGCTGTTGCTGAGGTGTAGTAGGTTGCTGAGGAGTCAATTTCTTGCCTTCTGATCCATTGTTGTGGGAGGGGGTCCATTGTTGCTGGGGGGTATTTTGTTGCAGGGAGTCTATTGTTGCTGGTGGGTCTATTGTTGATCTGACAAGGGGTGACTTGGAAGGAGGAGTACCTGAACCTATTCTCTTGAGAAAGAAAAAAAACCCTGCTGATACCCAAACATTTTTTACTTTAATGCAGGGAATGCATTACGGAATTACGGTTAAAAATCTTTACGCTTTAGAACCACTTTAACCACCCGACCCCCTGCCGTACATATACTGCGTCAAGGCTGCTTTATTACTCAAAATTACTGTACGTACCTGTACGTGATTTTGTCAATGGCCACTGGGGCGCGCCCTGCCGGAGCCACGATCGAGGGCTGATTGGCCACGGGGGAGCCAATCAGCGGGCCATCCACAGTCTCTCCCCAGAGAGACAGAATGACGGTCTGCTGATGTAAACAAGCAGAGCGCCGTTGCTGTCAGGCATGGACACTGTGATATAGTGTTCCTGCTAATCAGGAACACGGATCAGAGTGTCCATGCAGTGAGCCCATCCCCCACACAGTTTGAAAGAGGTAACACTGTTAACCCTTTGATCGCGCCTGATAATAACCCCTTCCATGCCAGTGCCATTAGTACAATGTCAGTGCATATTTTTAGCACTAATCACTGTAATAATGTCACTGGTTCCCAAAAAAGTGTCAAAACTGTCAGTTAGGTGACCGATCCCTCTAAAAATCACTGATCACCGCCATTACAAGTAAAAAGTAATAAATAAATAAAAATGCCATAAATATATCCCCTATTTTGTAGACGCTATAATTTTTGCGCAAACCAATCAATATACACTTATTGGGATTTTTTTTACCAAAAATATGTAGCAGAATACATATTGGCCTAAACTGATGAATACATTTTTTTTTTTTTTTTATTCGATATAAAAAAAAATATATATATATATATTTTTTTTTTTCCTTCAAAATTGTTGTTCTTTTGTCGTTTATAGGTGATAAAATACCACCAAAAGAAAGCTCTATTTGTGGGAAAAATGAACATACATTTTATTTGGGTACAGCGTCGCACGACCACGCAATTGTCAGTTAAAGGAACGCAGTGCCGTATCGCACAAAATGGCCTGGTCATGAAGGGGGGTAAAACCTTCAGGGGCTGAAGTGGTTAAGCTGGCCTTACACCTGTAGAATTTCATTAGAAGATTGTTGTTTTCACAATATTTGCTCAATTATCTAGGAGTTAAAGAGGACAGTTTGACAAATGGTTTTGACCAGAGCAAGTGAAAAAAATTGAAGGACGAGGATGGAAACTAACAAATTTCTAGTTGTTGAATTTGTTCCCAGCTAAAAAAAAATCATATCATAAAAGTCTGCTTCTCCTCCCCCAGCTCTTATGCAGCTGAGAACAAAGGGAATGTGATCACTTATAAAAAAAAAGGGACAAAATGTATTTATAATGTTTTTTTTTAATCTATACACAAATGTTTTGCCTTACGTTTCTATTTCAAAGTTAATGGGTTGTTTTACGAGGTGATCCTTTACAACCACTTTAAGTGCTTTAATAATGACCTTTTTATGTAGAGTACAGCTTCAATATTTGGTTCAGTTCAAAATTTTTAATATTTTTTTTAAGGTTTTGAATATTTATCTTGTGTGTGAATCAAACACATTGATACTTGGTGTTGCATTAATGGTGTTTTAAAAATGGCTACTGCAGGTCCTCAGGTACATCTTTCACTCCAGCAAGGAGAACAGTGAGCAGCACAGCAGTAACATCACCAAATCTTAGTCAGAATTGACTAAAAGAGGTATCAAACCCCAAACCAAAAATGTTATTATATTGCAGCTTACCAATTTTCAGATATGGTGGGTGCATTAGTTTATTTCTCCCTCAATTTTCACCTGGATATCTGGTCAGTAACACATTTGGATACACTAACAAATTGAAGCCAAACTCCAGCTCACGTTTTTTTTTGTTTTTTTTTAAGCAGCTACAGCAAACAGTTTTTATTTACTTTTGGGAAATAAATAAATAAAAGCTGACCATTGTAAACACCCCTATTGGTCATTAATGGTTTGTCTCAACCTTTTAACTGCTATATCCGCAGGAGAGCTTGTTCTGCTGAAAAACAATAGACTCACTGGCCAGATCATCAGGTAAGAATCAATGAAAAAGACTAAAAAGGAAAAACAAATGCAACCACCACATTTAAAAGAGAAGAATGGGAATCCGGTTTTTCCCATAATCATACTTACCTAGGTGGATGCAGCATCTGTCCCCCCCCCCCCCCGGCGTCTCTGCACTGAGAACCGAGCCATCGAACATCGCCGATGGCTCATTTTTCTCAGCTCCCCAAGCAGAGAGCTACTGCCTATCAATCAGCAGCTCTCCTGCTCTGCTCCTCCACACTCATTGGAGCGCTGAGCTGTGGAGGGGTGGGGAGCGGCCATCTCAGTGTCTCAGCGGCTTACTGAGAGGCTGAGATGGCTATCAGTCCAGGCACCTGGTGGATCCCGACTTCCATTGTCGTGATGACGCGGTGCCTGGACTGATCTGTGTGATGTCAGCAGAGAGTTTACTTCAGACCGCTCTTTGCTGAGAACGGGTCGCAGGAGTGCAAAACGGATTGCACTCCTGTGACCCCTAAGAGAAGCCCAGCCTAACGCGCTCAGGCTGGACTTCTCCTTTAAGAACTGGTAAGCTGCAGTATAATAAATGTTTGTTTTTGGGTTTAAAATCACTTTAAGCTGGTGTAGCGCACCCCTTTAGGAGCTGCAGATGAACTGTGATCCCCCACCTTGCATAGCCAAGCACACCAAACTTTTACAGGCACCCCAGAGTCAGAGAACAGTCCAAGACTTTGTTTTTCTAAAATGTATTGAGGGTTAATAACTTGGATCGAAATGGGAGGTTATGGGATGACCATTTCACTTCAATAACAAGACTTCAGCAACAACTTCAGGGACATCTTCCTATATACAGTCTATATACCATCTCCTTGACACTCCTCCTGCACTTCAATTGCTTGCAGTGCCCAACTGGATCACCGTTAGTGTATCTGACAAGTTCCCAGTCAGAGCCAAGCAATGGCCCTTTGCAGGCAGGAACTCAAATCCCCCAGTTGTGTAGCAGAACATAGTGATCAGCTTGTACTTTTGCTTCCGTGGCTACTGGTCCCAGCACCACCTCTTCAGGCACTGTCAACCCACCTGGCTGCAGCTGCCGCTTTCACCAGTCCTCCAGACTGACTTTCTCACCAGCCCACTGGCTGACTCTGCAGGAGATCTCTCAGGGAAGGGCTGAAGACTTAAGCACACTGTTGTCTTCAGGTAGGCTGGCTATATGTGGCTGTCTCACCCTTGTAAGTCCCTAGTAGTGCTGTTTTACTCACACTGTCTGTCAGGGAAAACATATGCATAGTCATGCACAAAGACGTGCGCTTGCTAATAAGAATTCTTTAGTGACAACTGGAGGTTCCGTAACTCACGCACATGCATTCCCGACTCGCTAACGTACATGCACATGTGCTTAGCCCTTACTCTTCTCTGGATCAGTTTCTGTACCTCTGCTGCTTGGCCGTTACAAACTTCTGCCTGCCTGACCACCCAAGACCCTGCATCCACCTGCTCACCAGCTTGGTTGCTGTCTGCTGTCCTGCACCTGCTGCTGTGTACTTGCACCTGCCAGTCCACTAGTCTGCCTGCTGTTCTAAACCTGTTGGCGGTGTATGCGCAGGGCCATCTTAATGAGAGGGCACACCTGGGCACAGCCTAGGGGCCCCAGCTGCATTGGGGGCCCCAAAGAAGCTGCTCTTTGAGCCTACGCTGCCCGGAAATTGGGGGCCCCATGATGGCACTGAGAGTGATGGATACACAAGGGAGACAGGCTGGCAGCAGTGCGCCATGCTGTGCAGAACAATACCTATTTCACAGCCAGCAGGGAGGGGTCAGAGCACCAGTGATGCTCTGACCCCGCCCCATGTAGCTTGAATGCTCGGGACTCAGAATCCGCGAGGTAGGAGCTGAAGTGGGAGCTGCTGGGTCGGCAGCACTGAGAGCCCGCCTGTGAAAGTGGCATTATGGATGGTGTCATGGTGAGCCCAGCTGTCCGGCACTGTTTGCATCGAAGGGCTTGGAATGCCCAGAGGGATGTTCCTTCCTCCACCCCTCCTTCTGCCTGCATGACTTGTTTGGTATAGGCGAGTCCTTGTCCCAGTGCTGGAGGTGGGCACATAGCCAAAAGTTCACATGCACTGTATCTCCACTGGAAAAGGGGGTACTACATGGATGGAATAATGGTGCTGGTGGATATTAAGGGTGTATGGGGGGAAACAATGCTGAGGGGGGATCTGGAGTGTATAGGAGGTAGCAATGCTTGGGGTATATCTTGGGTGGCTATAGTACTAGAGGTATCAGGGATATAAAGAGGCCACAATGTAGGGGGTATCAGGGATGTAGTGGGGTCACAATACAAGGGGTATTTTATTGTATATGGTAACAGTGCTGGGGGAATATCTAGGGTGCAGAGAGGGATCAGAGTGCTGGGGGGATATCTGGGGTGTAGAGGGTCAGAGTGCTGGGGGGATATGTGAGGTGCAGAGAGGGATCGGAGTGCTGGGGGATATCTGGGGTGTAGATGGGGTCTGAGTGCTGGAGGGATATCTGGGTTGCAGAGAGGGATCAGAGTTCTGGGGGAATATCTAGGGTGCAGAGGGATCAGAGTGCTGGGGGGGATATCTGGGGTGTAGAGGGGTCAGAGTGCTGGGGGGATATCTAGGGTGCAGAGGGGACACAGTGCTGGGGGGATATCTAGGGTGTAGAGGGGTCAGAGTGCTTGGGGGATATCTAGGGTGTAGAGGGGTCGGCTACTTGATGTCTGTTTACCTATGCTGTCTCCATTGTAGGGGCCCCAGAGCATTACTTTGCCCAGGGGCCCATGATGCTATTAACCACTTCAGCCCCGGAAGAATTTACCCCCTTCCTGACCAGAGCACTTTTTGCGATTTGGCACTGCGTCACTTTAACTGACAATTGCGCGGTCGTGCGACGTGGCTCCCAAACAAAATTGATGTCCTTTTTTTCCCACAAATATAGCTTTCTTTTGGTGGTATTTGATCGCCTCTGCGGTTTTTATTTTTTGCGCTATAAACAAAAATAGAGCGACAATTTTGAGAAAAACGCATTATTTTTTACATTTTTCTATAATAAATATCCCCCAAAAATATATAAAATAACAATTTTTTTCCTCAGTTTAGGCCGATACGTATTCTTCTACATATTTTTGGTAAAAAAAAATCACAATAAGCGATTATTGATTGGTTTGCGCAAAAGTTATAGCATTTACAAAATAGGGGATAGTTTTATGGCATTTTTATTAATTTTTTTTTTTTTTTAAATGGCGGCGATCAGCCATTTTTATTGTGACTGCGACATTATGGCGGACACATCGGACATTTTCTACACATTTTTGGGACCCTTGTCATTTATACAGCAATCAGTGCTATAAAAATGCACTGATTCCTGTGTAAATGACACTGGTAGTGAACCTATCCTACATCTAGCACACACTAGGGTTCTACACTGGCAATACACTGTTCAAATTTTGGCTGGACTGAGGCAGAGATTGTGACATCATCTTTATTTGGACTTGGTAAATCACAAACAAAGGTATCTATGTCATGGCATTACATATCCATAAGGCCATGTGCTATGTCATCAAAAATACTTTTGATCATATATAGTCACTACAGGTTATTAATGACAGGCTGGGAACCACAACAGAATTATGGGCAGAAGGGGTTCCTATGGACTTGGTATATTGACGTTAAATTGTAAAGTGTGCAAGAGACCCTTTTGCTAGTTCACTGGCAAACAAGTTTACTTGGTAGAGCATCTATCCAATATATCCTAAATATCCAAGCCCCAGATCAGCACAATTTGCTGCACCTTCAAATCCAAATGAACTGTTTTGCAGATTACGAATCACAAATGTAAGAGACCACCATTGTGTGTGGCCTTTTGAGTGAAGTAGTTAGGGCAGGTAATTACTAAATAAGTAAGGAGAATGTGTTTTAGACTTTTGTCAGGATAGCTTTTGATGTAATTGCTGTTTTATCTTCAGAATTGCACTCAAGCTTGTTTTCAGAGAAAGAATTGTCAGGGCTGGGCTCAGCCCTTCCTTCTCAGAGCTCTGTGCTGAGCTGTCAATTAATTGCCAGTACTCTTCATTCCACAGTGACTCACCTGGTCTTCATTTCCTGCTCGTCAGCTAGCCCTGCTGGCTATTTAAACTGCCTGGATCAGATCTCATGTGCCTTTGTCTGGTCAAAATATCCACATACTCTCTGCTGTGTTTTCCTGTTAAAGACTTTTGCCTGGCTGACTTCCCTTCTGGTTCCTGATTCTGTTTACTGCCTCTACTGCGCTGATCTCTGGATTCCTGCTTCACTGGCTTGTTCCGACTACCCAAACCCTGGCTATGTTTTGACTATGTTTGCTCTGCTTGTACCATTTTATTAAAAAGTGTGTTTTTTTTACTGCACTTCTTTCTCTGTCTGATTCATGGTTCCTGATAAGAACATCTGATGTTACAGCATGAGCAACTGCATTCAGATATTCATAATAGCCATTGTTCCTATCAACTCTACCTTGACTTTCCTGGGAAGCAAGCCTTCCTTTTTTAGATTAGAAAGGTTATGATCCAATTAATATGAAACCACCAATACTAGGAATGCTTATAAAGTAAGGAAGGTGGGGAGGTTACCAACAAGAACTAGGTAAGCCATCTAGGGCTGAAGACTTTCTCAAACTTTCTAACAAGGAGGAACCTTTGAAATAGCTTTCAAGTCTCAGGGAACCCCTTCCAGTAATTACTATATCTACAGCTTTCAAAACATTAGCCTGGTGGCCAATGGGGAGAATGGTTCTTTCATTGGTGGTCAATAGGAAGAATGCTCCCCATACAGTAGCTAAGAAAGATCATTAGTATCAGTGGTTACTTATCTGAGAGAAAGAAACTGCTCATTGCTCAAGCAACCCCTCGAAACCTCTGGAGGAACCTTAGGGTTCCATGGAAGTCTGGTTGAGAAAGGCTGACTTATAGGAAGCAATGTTTAGTCATGGCTGGATAACAAGAAATGTGTGGTTCTAAAGATTTTGGAAGAAATTGCTATTCCTATGAGTATTTTTTCATAGTCTTGGACATTTGTCACAAAAATAATGCCCCTTTCACACAAGAGGTCTGATTGGATCCAGCTGTCCATTTTTGAGCCGGACCTTATCCAACCCTCCATTCTTCTCTATGTAGCGCTGGATGTAAACGGACCTTTGTCAGTTTACACCTGGCTACCTCCGGGTCCATTCCGATGCAAAAAAAAAAAAAAAATGGAAGGGGAACTGTTCACCTCTGGCCAGATAGGATCTTAGGGCAGTGTAGGTAAAAAACAGACATCCGGTCCACTTATCTGCCTGCTGTGCTCAGCTCAGCAAGGGATCAGCTGACGGATCCTCTGCTGAGCAAAACCGGATCCGGCCCATGTGAAAGGGGCCTTAGACTTCATGGGGAATCTTTAACTACTTGCCAACCAGCCACTGTCATTATACTGTGGCAGGTCGGTTCATACCCGCGAATCACTGTACTGTTACGTCGCCTCCTCTAACAGCCATAGCAGGTGCTTGTGCTCACCCGCTGCATGGCGGGATACTCAGTGCGCGTGGCCAGCGGCCCGCAATGTCCGCCAACCACCTGCGATCACTGAAAAGAGACCCATAAAGGGGATGTGTCAATGTAAACAGACAGATCCCCGTTCTGACAGGGGATTAGGAACAGCGATCTCTCTCCTCCTCCAGTCAGTCCCATTCCCAACAGTTAGAAACACCTCCCAGGGAACACATTTAACCCTTTGATCGCGCCCTAGTGTTAACCCCTTCCCTGAAAGTGACATTTACACAGTAATCAGTGCATTTTTATAGCACTGATCACTGTATTAATGTCAATGTTCCCAAAAAAGTGTCAAAAGTGTCCGATCTGTCTGCTGCAGTGCCGCTAAAAATCGCAGATCGCTGCCATTATTAGTAAAAAAAAAAAATAATAATAAAAATGCCATCAATGTATCCCCTATTTTGTAGACGTTATAACTTTTGCGCAAATCAATCAATATACGCTTATTGCAATGTTTTTTTAACAAAGATATGTAGAAGAATACATATTGGCCTAAACTGATGAAGAAGTTTTTTTTTTCTTTTTGGATATTTATTATAGCAAAAAGTAAAAAATATTGTTATTTTTTTTTTTTAATTGTCGCTCTTTTTTTGTTTATAGTGCAAAAAATAAAAAACGCAGAGGTGATCAAATACCACCAAAAGAAAGCTCTATTTGTGGGAAAAAAATTATGTCAATTTTGTTTGGGTACAGTGTCGTCTGACCATGCATTTGTCAGTTAAAGTGATGCAGTGTGGTATCACAAAAAATGGGCTGGTCATTAAGGGGGAAAACCTTCAGTCTGTAAGTGGTTAATAATCAAGACACCTGTGCAAGTAAGCCTTGCTGGAAGTAGCCTCTCCCAAACTCCCATGTGCTGTGCTGCTCTTGACCTGCATATAAAAAAAATCAGATGTTATCTTAGGCTACTTTCACACTGAGGCGTGCGGGTGCTGACGGTACAGCGGCGCTAAATATAGCGCCGATTTACCATCGTTTTAGTGGTGCTAGCGGGGTGGTTTTAACCCCCTGCTAGCGTCCGAAAAAGGGTTAAAACCGCCTGCAAAGCGCAGCTGCAGCAGCGCTTTGTGGGCGGGTTTGCAGCTCTGCCCCATTGTTTTCAATGGGAAGGGGCGCTTTAGGAGCGGTAAATACACCGCTCCTACAGCGCTCCAAAGATGCGGCTTGCAGGACTTTTTTGACTGCCCCGCAGGCGCAAAGCTCCAGTGTAAAAGCTCTTGGGGCTTTCACACTGGAGTGCATTGAGCGGCTCTTTCGGGGCGCTTTGCAGCCGCTATTTTTAGCACTTTAGCGCCTGCAAAGCGCCTCAGTGTGAAAGGAGCCTTACTGCTATACATTATACTAAAGCTTTTGAATTTGTTCTAATCGCAGAAAGTATTCGGCATAACATATTATACACAAACATTCAGATCAGCAGCTATTTAAAAAAAAAACACTTTGCCAAGCTGAAAATGTGCTATTTTTAAGCCATGCCTTTTTTAATTTGAGCACAGTATAATGTTTTCCATTGATTAAACACTATTTGGTTTGATTGTTCATTCGGAAGTTTATTCCTCTTCAGCATGATATTAAAATGACACAAAAAAGTATTCACATCAGGAGGATCTTTCATTTATCTGCTGCACTTATTTTTGCCTGCAGGTGATAAGTGGTAATATTCAGATATCTGTACGCAGCCTGTCATTCATTAATGTGTTACAGAATATTATGCTAATTGAGTAGGGATAAAAGAAATATGTGCAGAGGGAAAACTCAAGAACATTTGATACATTCAGTCATGTTAGTCCACGACGTAATAGCACAAGGGAAATCTACACAGAATATAATCCTTAGAAGAATAACATAGCACTTTAGTGAATAATTTGTAAATCAGTAAAGACAGATGGGTCTTAGAGAGTGTTCACTGGTCTCTCAGTTTTTTTCTGCTATGCGTAGAAGTAAAGTAACTATCATGTGCAGGAGAGAAAAAGAAAAAAACAATCTTAACGAACAGCCTTCTAAAAAATGCACCAGCTTTTATGCTCCTCTATATACAGAAAAGTCAATGTGCAAAGTAGAGTGACCTGGGCAACCATATTTCTTCTTTCATTGAAATCGGATTGGCTAATAGGTCTTATTGCATTTTGCATGTTATTGTCACTCTTTACACTGCTTTATTAAATAAGTCTAAAAATGTATTGTTGTGCTCAATGGAATATCTATAATTGACATGGCCCCATAGCAAAAGTATTATACTCTCTACCCCTTCCATCCTGAAAGCGACACTAAACCCATCAATTTAACAGTTTAAAAAAACAGTTACATTCGACACATGTGCCCAGGAATGTAACTCTTATGCCGTGTACACACAATCGGACTTTCCGACAACAAAACCGTGGATTTTAGTTTGAAGGATGTTGACTCCAACTTGCCTTGTATACACACGGTCACACAAATGTTGGCCAACAATTCCAAACGTAGTGATGTACAAGACGTACGTGATATCTCCATTTGCTTGTGCTCTCAACCAAACTGTGGAATGGCTGGTGTCATAGGTGATCACATGTGCAACATCATGGCAGTTGAAGATCAAACAGAGGCTAGGATGGCAGCTTCCTTGGCTGAAAAGTATAAGAGGGTTTAGTTCCACTTTAAGTTTATCATCATCTTAACCATTCCAATACAACAACTTACCAAAGAGATACTTGAACTCTACCTACTGCACATGTGAATAATCATTGATGATTAGTGGTCAGCAAATAAGTTAGAGGGGTTGTCAGTGACCGGCCCCCCAGCCCCCCCGTTTTACTTACCTGAACCCTCAAACTTGTCCCACGGGGACACGCTCTCTCTCTGCCCAGGGTTCCCGGCTCTTGATTGGATAGACTGATAGCAAGATAACCCCCTGGGAGAGCGTTTCTCCTAGGTGTTTATCTGATGTGGGGAGGAGCCGCGAGAGCCGCCAGGGGACCCCAGAAGATGGTGTTTGGGGCAACTCTGTGCAAAACGAGTTGCACAGTGGAGGTAAGTATGATATGTTTGTTATTTAAAAAAAAAAAACCCGAACCTTTAGTGTCACTTTAAGGCCCAGTTCACACTTGTACGACGTACGCTCCGATTTTGGGAGCACATGTCCCATGGCGTTTGTAAATCAATGATTCCCTATGAGAGCTGTCTTAACTGGTCCGACATAAGTCGGTCCGACTTTGAAAAAGGTTCCTGCACTACTTTGATCTGACTTTGGTCCTACTTCAGCCCATTGAATATCATTGAAGTTTGTGACATCCGACATGGTGATTACAGCAGCAGTAAAAGGAATATATGTCACACTGGGATTGTTTTGATTGGTCAAAGGACAATTCAAACTATTTCAAAGTCAGAGCAAAATCTTATCCTGTTCATTCAAGTCAGATTGAAGTAGGACCAAAGTAGGACCGATGTAGGACTGATGTCGTAGGGCAAAGTAGGATGACAGTCGTAAAACAGTTGTGCCATACCAGTGTGAACCTGGCCTTAGTGTGAATCCAGATATTTTCCTCTGAGCCTGGATTAGCCAGAATGCAGTGAATCACTGTTAAGTCTGAATTGGTAAAGTGGTCCAGAAGAACAGAAGACCACACTGTTCTGTACTGACTATACTTCTTTGGAAACAATTTGGTTAAAAACATATTTCTTCCAATGCACCTGAGATATACTGTATAGTTACATAGTAGGTAAAGTTGAAAAAAGACACACATCCATCAAGTCCAACCTATGTGTGTGATTGTATGTCAGTATTACATTGTATATCCCTGTATGTTGTGGTCGTTCAGGTGCTTATCTAATAGTTTTTTGAAACTATTGATGCCCCTCCGCTGATACCACCGCCTGTGGAAGGAAATTCCATATCCTTGCCGCTCTTACAGTAAAGAACCCTCTACGTAGTTTAAGGTAAACCTCTTTTCTTCTAATTTTAATAAATGGCCACGTGTCTTGTTAAACTCCCTTCCACTAAAAAGTTTTATCCCTATTGTGGGGTCACCAGTAAGGTATTTGTATATTGAAATCATATCCCCTCTCAGGAGTCTCTTACCCAGAGAGAATAAGTTCAGTGTTTGCAACCTTTCTTCATAACTAATATCCTCCAGACCCTTTATTAGCTTTGTTGCACTTCTTTGTACTCGCTCCATTTCCAGTACATCCTTCCTGAGGACTGGTGCCCAGAACTGGACATCATATTCCAGGTGCGGCCGGACCAGAGTCTTGTAGAGTGGGAGAATTATCGCTTTATGCCTAGAGTTAATCCCTTTTTAATGCATGCCAATATTCTGTTTGCTTTGTTAGCAGCAGCTTTGCATTGCATGCCATTGCTGAGCCTATCATCTACTAGGACCCCCAGGTCCTTTTCCATCCTAGATTCCCCCAGAGGTTCTCCCCTCAGTGTATAGATTGCATTCATATTTTTGCCACCCAAATGCATTATTTTACATTTTTCCACATTAAACCTCATTTGCCATGTAGTTGCCCACCCCATTAGTTTGTTGAGATCTTCTTGCAAGGTTTCCACATCCTGCAGTGAAGTTATTGCCCTGCAGTAGCTTAGTATTGTCCGCAAATACAGAGATTGAACTGTTTACCCCATCCTCCAGGTTGTTTATGAACAAATTAAATAGGATTGGTCCCAGCTCAAAACCTTGTGGGACCTCACTACCCACCCCTGACCATTCTGAGTACTCCCCATTTATCACCACCCTCTGAACTCGCCGTTGTAGCCGATTTTTAATTCATGTACCCTATGGTCCATGCCAACGGACCTTATTTTGTACAATAAACATTTATGGGGAACTGTGCCAAATGCTTTTGCAAAATCCAGATACACCACATGTACTTTATCTAGATGGCAACTCACCTCCTCATAGAAGGTTAATAGATTGGTTTGGCAAGAATTATTCTTTATGAATCCATGCTGATTACTGCTAATGATACCATTTTCATTACTAAAATCTTGTATATATTCCCTTATCATCCCCTCCAAGAGCTTACATACTATTGATGTTAGGCTAACTGGTCTGTAATTCCCAGGGATGTATTTTGGGCCCTTTTTAAATATTGGTGCTACTTTGGCTTTTCTCCAATCCGCTGGTACCATTCCAGTCAGTAGACTGTCAGTAAAAATTGGGAACAATGGTCTGGCAATTTCTTGACTGAGTTGCCTAAGTACCCTCGGGTGCAAGCCACCCAGTCCCAGTGATTTATTAATGTTAAGTTTCCCAAGTCTAATTCTAATTCTTTCCTCTGTTAGCCATGAGGTGCTTCCTGTGTTGTGTCATGAGGATAAACACTGCAGTTTTGGTTACTGAAGCCCCCGATTCCCTCGAGAAGACTGAGGAGAAGAATAAATTCAATACCTTCACCATCTCCCCATCCTTTGTAACCAGATGTCCTTCCTCATTCTTTAAGTGGCCAATATGGTCTGTCCTCCCATTTTTACTGTCTACATACTTAAAGAATTTCTTGGGATTTTTTTTGCTCTCCTCCGCTATGTTTCTTTCGTGTTCTATCTAAGCCGCCAAAATTGCACCCTTACATTTTTTGTTGCATTCTTTATAAAGTCTGAATGCTGATAATTATCCCTCAACCTTGTATTTTTTTGAAGGTCTTCTCTTTTACTTTTATATGCATTTTTACATTGGAGTTAAGCCATGCAGGACTTTTGCTTTTTTAAATGTATTACCCAATGGGATGCACTAGCTAATGCCCTTATTTAATATGCTCTTAAAGCAAACCCATCTCTCCTCAGTGTTCTTTGTTCCTAATATTTTAATCCAATTCATGCCTTCTAGCAAGGTTCATAGTTTTAGGAAAGTTGGCTCTTTTGAAATTCAATGTCTTTGTATTCCCCTTATGTTACCTATTTGTGCGATTTATACTGAAGCCAATTGACCTGTGATCACTGTTTCCTAAATTGCACTGTATTTCCACATCCATGATCAGGTCTGTATTGTTGGTAATCAGTATATCTAGTAACGCTTTATTTCTAGTTGGTGCGTCTACCATCTGACCAATGAAATTGTCCTGCAAGACATTTAGGAACTGGCGAGCCTTAGATGAATGTGTGGTTCTCTCCACCCAGTCTATGTCTGGATAATTAAAATCCCAAATTATGATAACACTTACTATCCTTGCTGCTAATCCAAATTGTGATAGGAGGTCTGCCTCCCCCTCCTTCCTAAGGTTAGTGGGCCTATAGCATACTCCAGTATTATTTTCCCCTTAGCTTCATCCTTTTGGAGCTCTACTCATAAGGATTTCACCACCTCCCTAGCTCCCTTAGTGATGTTATCTCTCACATTCACTTGTACATTATTCTTGACATATAGTTGCTTTATAAAAGTCTTAGGCTGGGTTCAGACTGCAGCACGGAGTGGCTCACAGCAGGGGTCCGGGCCAACTTCAGACTACATTTTTGGCTGAATTCGGACCTGAAATGGACCAGAAGATGCACAGGACTCCTGTGCAATTTGCACTGGGGCCGCTCTGGAGAAGTGTGAACCGACTCCATAGAGAGCCGGTCACAATCTCCTGACATGCAAATTGGATGCGGGGAAACACGTATCCAATTCGCAATAGTGTGAACCCAGCCTTACTCTACAACAGGCATGTTTTGAGATGAGAATATGTAACACTACTGGACTATATTATACATCTGGACAAGTCAAAGATGGGTAGGGAACATCAGATGCAACAACAAGCTCTCCTTCTGACTTGGAATCTGTCTGAAAATCTGATGGTGGTTACTATGGAGAATGAAGAGTGAATGAAGAGTCTAATAAAGGAAGGGTGGTCAGGATGGGAAAACCACATGAGGGGAATGATAATGCAATACAGGCTGGGCAATGGGTAAATGAGAGTTCTGAACCTCCCTACATTTCCTCTTTGATCATATTACCACTGTAAAGTTTTATAAGGTTTCTTTTTTTTTTTTTTTTTTTGACGTATTCCGACAGCCCAACAGCTGTCGAACCCAGCAGCAGGAATCAGTAGATTCCTGTTGCTGGTATTCAAACCATAACCTTGCCTGGTCCTCCACTCCTTGCCACATATAGACTAGTCCCTGCAGCTTCTATGCCACCATGCTCCACTGGTCTAGGGCCCTGATATTATCAAGACTAGTAGAAGGACAGTTCACCACCAGATCATAGAAGAGTGCCACCTCCAGGGGGAGAGGTGGATAGGGTGAGTAAAACTGTTTCTCTTCTCCACCAGGCAAAATGAGTTATTAATCCTTGCAGTGCAAGCATAGCCATATCTGTCTGGCGTTGGTCCTATCATATGACCACTTTTTGCTGTTGATTATAGGAATCCTGCCTTACTGTTCTGTTTTAGTATGACCTACTTGGAGAAATTATTTGGAAAGTTATCAGTTCTTTGTATTAGTTGAGCATGATGGTCATGGATTGTTTTAACTTCTCCATGGACCCTGAAAACATAACTAATGACTCCATGGTCTAGGCTTGGATAAACCATGCCTTTCTGCTACCTTATTACCTTAATTCAGGTGAGGAATTAAAAACATTGTAATTTGAGTCAAAACACAGCCCCAAAAATTAGACACATATGACACATATTCATAAAACAATGAATTTTACATTCACAAAATATCCACTGCTGGTGAATCTTTCTGCTGCGTTTTAAATTTTAGTGAATGATTAACCCACCTGTGAATATTTGATGAATGTTACATTAACTGTTTTAGAAATATGCTCTATAGATTTGATCTCTTAGGTCCGCAATATTTATCAACAAATTTTCAGCGTGTAGGACAGCATTATTTTTCCATTAACATGTTTTCCGGTCAGTGAGACATTGTTAAACTGGCCAGACAATTTTGCATCAGCGTTGTGGATCCAGGTAAAATTTAGTGAAATGGAAGTTTGTTTTTGGCCTGGCAGGCTGAAACATGTCTCTGCTGGTTTCTTTTGATTTAATCTAACCTATAAATGTAATTATGATTGTAATTGTGATAGCTTACATAGTTACATAGTTAATCAGGTTGGACAAAGACTTCAGATTCCCAATTGCACTGCAAAAGAAGGGGTACCTGCAGTTCAAATTTAAAATCATTCTTGAAAATGGTCCTTAAAACAAACTGTTTTGCCGAACAAAATATTGCCCATAACTCTCTGGCCCCTCATGCAAGTTCTAGAAATTGGACAACCCCCCCCCCCCCAATCCCACAGGCCCCGAGATTCTAGGGTGCAAATAAGTTATGGAAGTCTTACAAAGCCTATTTGATATCGTACTGGGATCATTGACTCAATGTTTATAGCAAAAACTATGCATAAAGTTGTTACTTCTGTTTTTTTGGAAACTTTTCTACCTGCCTGGACACTATAAACCAGCGGTCTCCAAACTGTGGCCCTGGTACCGGATGCGGCCCTTTTCTTGCCTTTATCTGGCCCTTGGGGCACTATTCCATCCACTGATACCAACAATGGGGCATAATTCCAGTTGCTGACACAAACAATGGGGCACTATTCCTCCTACTGATACCATTTAAGGGTACAATTCCTTTCATTAACACTAGCAATGGGGCCCAATTGTTCCATTGACACCAACGGTGGGGCACAATTATTTCCATTGACACCAACTATGGGGAGCAATTCCTTCCATTGACCCCATCAAAAGGACACAATTCCTACCATTGACACCATCAATGGGGCACAATTCCTACCATTGACACCTTCGGTGGGGCACAATTCCTACCATTGACACCATCAATGGGGCACAATTCCCACCATTGACACCATCGGTGGGGCACAATTCCTTCCATTGACACCAATGGTGGGGCACAATTCTTTCTATTGACACCAACGGTGGGGCACAATTCCTTCCATTTAGATTGTAAATATTTGCCAGCACACCTAGGATCTTCAATTATGTTCAAAGCTTTATTATTGAAGAAAGATCACATCACAAACAGTCTAGTGCAGCATTTCGGAGCTAGGCAGGACCACTTCATCAGGCATGTGATGATGAAGGGGCCCTGCGTGGCTCCAAAAATGTTGCACTACACTGTTTGTGATGTGATCTTTCTTTAATAAAAAAACGTTTGGACGTAATTGAAAATCCTAGGTGTGCTGGCGAATATTTACATTCTGTCATGTATGCTCCATTATCCAGCTGATGGTCGCTGCAGCTCCCGGTACCTTGAGAGCTCATTCCAGAAATGTGTGTGATGGAAATTTGGACTTTGTACAATTCCCTCCATTGACACCAATGATGGGGCACAATTCCTTCTATTGACAGCAGTGATGGGACACGATTCCTTCTATTGACACCAACGATAGGGCACAATTCTTTCCATTGACACCAATGATGGGGCACTGGTCCTCCTACCGACACCAAAGATATGGCATGACAAATTATTATACATTTTTGGAGTGTGCCAGGAGTGGGTAGAAAGCAACATTCGGAATATAATTAGGAATAAAAAAATGAAAATATATAATAATCAAGGGTACACGTGATTATTAAACTTAAAGTATAACTAAAGGCAACATTTTCTTGTTTGTTTTGATTAGGAGTATTTAACTCCTAGATATAGAAAGTGATGTAAAAATGAGACAAGAATGTACCATCATCCAAACAGATTGAAATGAATAAGTAAGGGACCAGTCCCCAACTGATCCCTCAGAGCAAAGGGGATATGGACTATTGCGGTAAACGTATAATTGCTATGCGTTCAAATGAATAAAATATATAGTTTTATTGATACAAAATTAATATAAAATCAAGCAAAAAATATACATGATCAAATACATATAAAATAGCATGATGAACAATCAGTAAATATCACCAGCATAATGGTCCCCAAAAGGGGAAAATCACATTGGGATGACTGTTAACGGATAGCATATCCTGACTAGTTTTGCAGTCTCAAAGCCGCTTCTTCAGGAGAATATCTGCAATGGGTTTTAACAAATAATTAACAATAAAGTCAAATAAATTAATCAATCAACAATGAAAAAATGACATGAAAAGGGGAAAACAGAACAGGGCTGCTTACCCGTAACCATGCCCAGCCAGAGTGATTCACTCCCTTTATTTGTCCTGTTTATCTTTGAAATTAAAAGTAAAAGAAAATCCCAAATTTTGGGTTGTCCCCAGAAAAGTAATAGAAGGGAAGGAAACTTTCCATTGGGGACACTAGTTCTGGTTACCTGAGGGGGCGGTATTTTTCTCTCACTTCCTGTTTTGGCTATGGGAACAGGAAGTGAAGGTAAATCTAGCCAATGAGACACTGATGGGAAAAGAAAATGTAATGGGTTATAATCCTACACGTACTCTATCAAAAAATTAAAAAATAAAAAGTTTTGCCTATAGTTTATATATTTATATTTATATATATTTCTTTGGGCACCAACACAAGCAATTCTAAACCACAAACAACTAATCAACAAAATAAAGAAAAAAAATATTCAGTCAACAGAATTGTCAGGTTGCTTTATTATGTGCACAATTTGGAGAATTATCAACTGAACCTTCCCTATCAAAAAACATTCAGATATAAACTATATTACCAAAAGTATTGGGACACCCATCTTAACACGCACATGAACTTTAATGGTATCCCAGTCTTAGTCCGTAGGGTTCAATATCGAGTTGGCCCACCCTTTGCAGCTATAACTTCAACTTCTCTTCTTGGAAGGCTTTCCACAAGGTTTAGGAGTGTGTCTATGGGAATGTTTGACCATTCTTCCAGAAGTGTATTTGTGAGGTCAGGCACTGATGTTGGTTGAGAAGACCTGGCTCGCAGTCTCTGCTTTAATTCATCCCAAAAATGTTCTATCTGGTTGAGGTCAGGACTCTGTGCAGGCCAGTCAAGTTTCTCCACCACAAACTCACTCATCCATGTCTTTGTGGACCTTGCTTTGTGCACTAGTCCAAATAATTTGGTGGAGGGGGGATAATAGTGTCGGGTTGTTTTTCAGGGGTTGGGTTTGGCCCCCTAGTTCCAGTGAAGGGGACTCTTAAAGCATCAGTATACTAAGACATTTTGGACAATTTCATGCTCTCAACTTTGTGGGAACAGTTTGGGGATGGCTCCTTCCTGTTCCAACATGACTGAGCACCAGAGCACAAAGCAAGGTCCATAAAGACATGGATGAGTGAGTTTGGGGTGGAGGAACTTGACTGACCTGCACAGGAGTCTTGACCTCAACCCGATAGAAACTTTTGGGATGAATTAGAATGGAGACTGAGCCAGGCCTTCTCGTCCACATCAGTGCCTGACCTTACAAATGCGCTTCTGGAAGAATGATCAAACATTCCCATAGACACACTCCTAAACCTTGTGGACAGCCTTCCCAGAAGAGTTGAAGCTGCTATAGCTGCAAAGGGTAGGCCAACTCAATATTGAACCCTACGGACTATGTTCATGTGCGTGTAAAGGCAGGTGTCCCAATACTTTTGGTAATATAGTTTACCTGTTTCATGGACACCGAGGAGCATCATCGAGCATTTCCACATAGACAGCTTTACTCATTTGGAATTAGAATTTCTAAACGGAACAAAAGATTTCTAAAAAGCTAGTGTGTAATAATAAAAGAAAAAAAATTCTGATGCCCTGACACAGGTTCGGATTGACACAAAAAATGTAGTTTCAATTTTAGAGAACTGCAAGAGTATTTCTTATTCAGTATTACCTGACTTGCCACATAAACTGGATTAATCCTGCAGCCTGATCAGTCTGTTCCACATATATGTTTCCAGTTTCTATATCATTTTCCATGTCCCATCTGTGTATATCTCTTTATTTGATTAAGTGGCTATGTTGATAAATTTGCACTGGTGCAGAAATGCATCAAGTATTTTAATAGTTGACTGAAAATGTCCCAAAAGAAATGCTCAATATAATTATTTTAGCATGACAAGCATGATGGAAAATCCCCATTGAGTTAATTGCATCGGCTGAAATAATCAATAAAGTCTAGTAATTGTTTGTCCCTGAAACTCCCTGCACATAGCAGACATTATGAGTCCTGATTCACATTCTATTGTCGGGTGGAAGTAGAGGCCAGAAGAGGAGGTTTAAATTCACATTGCATGTCAAGACCAGAACGTGGAGAAAGATGCTACATTTCTGGATTGTAGATAAAAAAAAAAAAAAGAGAGCACAGGTCTAGGTAGGATAGATTCCATGTGGATAATTCTGTCATTGGTGTGGAGTGACAATATGAATAGCATGAATGACTGTGTGAGATCAGATACTGAGGATTTGGAAGAAGAAAGCATTTCGGCAATATATCTTGCCCTCTATCATTATCTTTTCTGGAGTGTTGAGCTCCACATCCAACAAACAGGTGCAGGGACACAGATAACTGTGTCAATTGAGTTACACTGGGGCATTTTGTCAATTCATTCGTAACCTTCCAAATGTTTGTTCCTCCGTTAATGCTTTTTTAATTAAGTTTATTTGCTTTGTAGGACTACCAGGTGACCTCTTAGGGTCAGTTCACATGGAGAGGTGTGTTTTTGGTGCATTGTGTTTAATGCCGTGTACACACAAGCAGACTTTTTGACCGGACTGGTCCGACGGGACGAATCCGCCGGACAATCTGACTGTGTGTGGGCTTCATCGGACCTGCAGCAGACTTTTTTGGGCAAAAATCAGACGGACTTTAGATTTGAAACATGTTTCAAATCTTTCCGACGGACTTGAGTCCGGTTGAAAAATCAGCTCGTCTGTATGCTAGTCCGACGGACGAAAACTGACGCTAGGGCAGCTATTGGCTATTGGTTGTCAACTTCCTTATTTTAGTCCGGTCGTACGTCATCATGTACGAATCCACCAGACTTTGGTGTGATTGTGTGTAGGCAAGTCCGTTCGTTCGAAAGTCCGTCGGAAGTCCGTCGAAAGTCCATCGGAAAGACCGTCGGACCTTTGATGCCGAAAAGTCCGCCCGTGTGATATAAAAAAATATTTAAAACAGCAGTGACAAACCATGTGATGTCATCATAGTAAACATAAATAAAAAACAAAATAGTCACGCTCGATAAATTATAAACGGCACCTGTGCCATAGGGTGCTGACTTAATGCATATGGATAAAACAGCATCGGTATTGAAAAAGTCAAAGAGTGTATATGTGAAAAAATAATAATATGTTCTTGAAAAAAAATTGAAGATAAAGTTCTAGAAGGCACAAGAAAGTTCCCAAAATGTAAAATCTAACAGGATATAGTGATCCGAGACGTTCCACCACCAAGGAAAACAGGCAACTCTTCCTGTGATAATCACTCTGTAAATGGGGACTCTCACCAGATAATATGAACCTGGTATCGCTAGCGAGGTCACAAGCACTTGCAGATATAGCCCTCTGCAGGGTCAGATGGTCCACCTTGTCTCTGGAACTCACTCAGAGAAGGTCATTGGTGCCACCTCATCAGTGCCGCCTTATCAGTGCCCATCAGTGAAGGAGAAAGCTTACTTATTTACAAAATTTTATAACAAAAACAAAAAGAAAAACTTTTTTTTTTCAAAATTTTCTGAATTTTTTTATTTGTTTAGCAAAAAATAAAAAACGCAGAGGTGATCAAATACCACCAAAAGAAAGCTCTATTTGTGGGTACAAAATGACAAATATTCTGTTTGGGTACAGTGTAGCATGACCGCGCAATAGTCATTTAAACAGCGAAAGCGCTAAAAGCTGAAAATTGGCTTGGGCAGGAAGGGGGGTGTAAGTGTCTGGTATTGAAGTAGTTAAACTGGCAGTAACACACACAAAATGATATAGCATTAAACTCGCAGTAACGCACACAAAACTATAAGGTGTTAAACTGGCAGTAAGGCACACAGAACTATATGGCGTTAAACTGGCAGTAATGCACACAAGACTTTATGGCGTTAAACTGGCAGTAACACACACAGAAGTAAATGGTGTTAAACTGGCAGTAATGCACACAGAACTATATGGCGTTAAACTGGCAGTAACGCAATCAAATAGACGGTGTTCATCCGTCACTACACTGACGCTATCTGAACTGTCCCTACTCTAGCTATACACTGATGTAAAGATTACTGACACAGCCTCACTACACTACACTGAAACTCTGAGCTGTCCCTACTCTACACTAATGTATGTATGAATGACATGGTCTCACTACACTACAATGAAGCTATCTGAGCTGTTCCTATTCTAGCTGCACTCTATGCAAAGCTGAATGATGGTCCTCCTCACTACTCACACTATCCCTAGACTGACACTAAACTAATATTCTACACTAACAATTGAAGCAAAATAGCACAGTATAGCACACTAACTAACTAATAGCACTGAACAGAGCCCTGTTCTATCTCTCTCCATGCCGATACCACACTGATAATGGCTGCCATTGAAAGAATACTTTTATACTGTGGGGCGGGAATGAGCCATGATTGGATAAAGTCATGATGACACAGTATCCAATAATGACTCTGACAGTGCTCTGTGCCCTGATTGGCTGAATCTTTTACTGCTTCAGCCAATCAGGGCTTGCAATGCACTGTTCAGCGCCGCAATGCATTGTGGTCGGTTCGGGTGGCTGAACAAATGTTTGAACGACCCGTTTGTTCAGCTGTTCGCTGAACGATCAAACAACGAAAGTTCAGCCCGAGCTTATGCTCGGGCCGAACAGTTCGCCCATCCCTATAGACAGCCTCAAGATTTATTGCTGCTGAGGGGGAGGAAGCAACAGGAATAACACAGGCTGTGCCAAAGGAGGGAGGGATGAAAGAAAAGCAAGAGAGGTGACAGAACAAACTCTGCTGCCAGGGAAACAAAAAAAAGCGTTAAACTTACAAGGATAGTGTCTTATCTTGCCCCACCCTATTAAATTGTAAGCTCTTATGAACAAGGCCATCCTAACCCTCTTTTTATTTTATTGTATTGTAACTGTACTGTTTCTGTGCAAACTGTTGGCGCTATACACTCACCAGGCACTTTATTAGGTACACCTTGCAGTTCTCATCAGGGGATCTCAATCAGTCAGACACCACGGAGCATATATAAAAGAGGAGGCTCCAATAGTGTAATAACGTCTGAACACTTTATTGTTGAAAGACAAAAATGTGGGTACTCACAAAGACATAAAAAAGACATAAAAAATTCCAAGCATAGTAGATATAAGTTTGCCGACAAACAAAATTAAAATCTCCCGTGCTTCTGGTGTCACATGGGGCTTAATGATGTCAGAGCTTAGCTCCGCCCTATTGAATGCTAGAGAACATGTGTTTTGATGAAAATTTATTAGTAGAAACGATCTGCGCTCAGTGTAAAATGGAATTCAATTATTAATACTTGATAGTAATACTAATGACAGCTGCACTCAAAAATATTGCACATAACAATATTAATTTGCATGGTGCACTGCGTTTAACCACTTGACCTCAGGAAGATTTACCCCCCCCCCCCCCATGACCAGACCATTTTTTTAATCTATTCTATTTTAACTGCAGCACTACACCCAAATAAAATTGATATCATAGATTTTTTTTCCACAAATAGAGCTTTCTTTTGGTGCTATTTAAACATCACTGGCTTTTTTTAAATTTTTTGCGCTATTAACTAAAAAATGTTGAAAAAAAAAACAATATTTTTTACCTTGTGCTATAAAACATTAATTTAAAAAAAAAAAATCTAATTTCTTCATAAATTTAAGCCAATATGTATTCTGCTACATATTTTTGTTAAAAAAAATCCCAATACGTATATATTGATTGGTTTACACAAAGTCTACAAACTATGAGATATTTTTATTTAATTTGTTTTTTTTTAATTTTTTTACTAATATTGGCAGTGATCAGTGACTTATAGTGGGGCTGCGATATTTCGGCGGACAAATTGAACACCTAACTGACACTTTTGACACTTTTTGGGGACCAGTGACACTAATACAGTGACCAGTGCTAAAATATGCACTGTCACTGTACTAATGACATTGGCTGGAAAGGGGTTAACATTAGGGACAATCAAAGGGTTAACTGTGTGCCTAGGTTGTGCTTTCTCACTTTGACTAGGGGAAGGCATTGATTAATTTCAGGATCAATGCCTTCCCTACTGACAGAATGGCAATCTGCCTTGTTTACATAGGATTGGCATTCTGCCTGTGTACTGTCTAATCAGAGGGTGCTGGCAGATATTGAGACCACGGTCGCAGGTCCACGGAGCAGGTCGCCGGTGGCACACGTGAGCGCCCCAGACTCGGAAGTGTCAGATCGCATGCTTGGTATGCCCTGACGCAGTAGATGTTTGGTGGACGGTCTGCAAGTGATTACATGCAAACACTCGAGATCGCTGCACAAGTTGGGATGTCCAGTCCCCTATACAGTCTATCCAAAGCAGAAAAAAAGCAGGCCACCTGGTTTACTCCTCTTGTCACTCTTTATTAGCTTCATGACATAAATACCGTACGTATTTTTTGTATTTATTTATTTTTTTTGCAAACCCATGTCAGTGCCTTTTAGACATGTGCATGACAAAAAAAGTGTTTTGTTTAGATACATTAATCTGGTTATTTAGTTTTGTTAAATTCGGTTGATTTGTTCATTTCATATTAACCACTTCAGCCCCGGAAGAATCTACCCTCTTCCTGACCTGGGCCGTTTTTTGCATTACAGCATTGTGTTGCTTTAACTGACAATTGCGCGGTCATGCGATGTTGTACCCAAATAAAATTGACGTCCTTTTTTTCCCACAAATAGAGCTTTCTTTTGGTGGTATTTGATCACCTCTGCGGTTTTTATTTTTTGCGCTATAAACAAAAAAAGACTGACAATTTAAAAAAAAATATATATATATATATATATATATATTTTTTACTTTTTGTTATAATAAATATCCAAAACATTTTTTTTTTATTTCTTCAACAGTTTAGGCCGGTATACATTCTTCTACATATTTTTTGTGAAATGAAAACGCAATAAGCGTATATTGATTGGTTTGCGTAAAAGTTATAGCGTCTACAAAATAGGGAATAGATTTATGGCACTTTTTTTTTTTTACTATTAATGATAGTGATCAGTGATTTTTATCAGGACTGTGACATTGCAGTGGACAGATCGGACACTTTTGACACTTTTTTGGGACCATTGACATTTATACAGCGATCAGTGCTATAAAAATGCACTGATTACTGTGTACATGTCACTGACAGGGAAGGGGTTAACACCAGGGGGCGATGAAGGGGTTAAGTGTGTTCTCTAGGTGTGATTCTAACTGTACCTAGTAGGAACAGATGATCTGTCTGTCCTCCCCTGTCAGAACGGGTAATTGTGTGTTTACACACACACAAATCCCCATTGTGTATGGCTCTCATGCCCAAGATCGCGGTTGGTCGGCGGCGATCGCACCCGCCGGCCACGTGCAGCGGACGCACATGCCTGCTACGACTGTTAAAGGAGCCGCTGTACTGGTATGGCAGTTCGTCCAGCGGTGCCATTCTGCCAATGTATATAGGCGTGAGCAAGTGGCAAGTGGTTAAGGATTCATATTTGGAATTCATATTCGGAATTTGTTTTATGTCTTTTTCAAATTTTCTTTGAATATACAGTACCTTTTTTTTTTTTTTTCAAATAACAATTTTTATTAAGCATAAAGACATACATATGCATAGAACAGTAGTGTCGCTTATAATTAAGTGCAATTGGTAAACAGTCCAGCCAGTAGACATTGAGCTTCTGATGATAGTCATCCAGACACAGTAGTGGTATAATATCTTCCATATCATCTAAGGCTGTCAACCAGCAAGTAACATCATTGGACTGAGTATGTTTTAGCATTTTATAGAGAGAAAGAAGATAAAGGAGGAAAAAGAAAAGAGGGATGAGAGGGGGAAGGGGAGATGGGGGGGGGGGTCTGGCCGCAGACCTAGGGCGGATCCTCTCGCCTGTGCCATTCCTCCCAGACCATGTCATGAGCCTCCATTCTGTTTTGTATCCTGGCTGTCATTTTCTCCATTAGCTCTATGTCCTTTATTCTGGTATAGAGGTCCGTTTGGGAGGGTGGAATCTGTTTCTTCCAATAGAGGGCTACCAGGCATCTCGCCGCTGTGAGAACATGATCTAGCAGTTTCCTGAAGTGTCGGGATATACGTAACCCAGACACCCCAAGAAGAAACAGTTTCGGGACTTTGGGGACCTGGGCGCCCAGTAGGCGATTCAACAATGATTGCGTTTCCGTCCAGAAGGGGGCTATTTTGGGACATGACCAATAGATGTGATATAAGGTCCCCCTGTCCTTCATGCACCGCCAGCATCTATCCGAACTAGATGGGAAAATGGTGTGGAGGACATCAGGCGTCATATACCAGAAGAAAAGAACTTTGTAGGCATTCTCTTTGTACAGAGTGCATAATGAGCTTTTAGCTCCAAATCGTCTTCCAGGTAGCTTGCGGGATCTCCTCCCCCAAGAACCTCTCCCAGCGGGTCATGTACGGATGTTTGCCATGGTCTGTAAAGTTATAAGAGTTCAGTATCCGATAAATATCGGATATTAGCCCGCGTCTGGTCGAGCCTTCTAACATCAATCCCTCAAAGGGTGATGGGGCCGAGAACTGTAGGTTCGGGGCGATTGATTGAGCGTAGTGCCTAATCTGCAAGTATCCATAGAACACTTGCCTCGGTAAATAAAATTTTTTCTGGAGTTCCGTGAAGGACAGCAATCTGCACGTGCATGGGTGCACCAAATGACCAAAGTGGAACAGATTCCTCATCGCCCATGGATAAGACATCTGGTGAGTAAGGCCTACAGGCAAGTTGGGGTTGTAGAGGAACGATGTGAGGAGTGAGCTTTCTGAGCGTAGCTTATAAAGCCGTGATAATTTACGCCAAAGTGTACTAATGTGGAGCATGGGGCCCAAAAGTTGAGTGGACCCCACCTTCACCTCCGCATTCCACAGCATACTGTTTGGATGGACTGGGGCCATCCATAGTTTTTCTATTTCTGTCCACTTATTATATGAGCGTTGGGTGAACCAAGAGGCCAGGGTTCGCAATTGGGTGGCTTGGTAGTATTTAGTTAGGTCAGGGAATGATAATCCGCCGTCTGATCGCGCCGCTGTCATGACTGATTGTGAGATTCTGTGTCTTTTGTAATTCCAAACAAATCGTGTTAAATCCGCTTGGAGTTTTTTCAGGTCCGCTAGAGGTATTGGGATGGGGAGAGTTTGGAATAAATACAGCAGCTTCGGCAGGATAACTATCTTAACAGAAGCTATCCTCCCTAGTAGGGAGATATGATGGGCCTTCCATTTTAGTAGAAGGTCCCTTATGTTTTTAAAGAGAGGAGGATAATTGGCTCGGTATAGGGTGGGATAAGAGGGAGTTATCTGTATTCCCAGGTATTTCAGTGATGATGTCTTCCAATGGTAGGGGAAACAGTGTTGTAGGTGTTGGGTCTCCTGTGTTGGAATATTGATGGGTAGAGCTTCTGATTTAGCTGCATTTATCTTGTACCCCGAGAGGGATCTATATAAGTCAAGTTCGGCGTGCAAGTTAGGGAGTGATATTCTGGGCTGGGTTAGGGTGAGGATAATGTCATCAGCAAACAAAGCTAGTTTAAATTCCCTATCTTTCAACGGGATGCCGTGGATATTCGGGTTTTTTCGAATGGACCCCGCCAGAGGCTCGACACACAGCGCAAAAAGTAAGGGTGAGAGTGGGCACCCCTGGCGGGTTCCATTCGCGATTAGAAAAGCCTGTGATAGGGCAAAGGGAGTTTTTACTTGAGACGAGGGGTTAGTGTACAGATGTCTGATAGCTTGGAGAAATGGGCCCTGAAATCCCATGCAGTTCAACGTGGCGAAGAGGAAGGACCAGCCAAGGCGGTCGAAAGCTTTTTCCGCATCTAAGCCAAGAACTAAAGCCTGCAGCTTATTCCTGTTCGCCACGTCTATTAGGTCAATAATTCGTCTCGTATTATCCCCCGCCTGACGTAGGGGGACGAATCCCACCTGATCCTTGTGTATTAGCGAGGGAAGTATCAGGTTCAGTCGCATTGAGAGGAGTTTAGTAAAGATTTTTAAATCAGAGTTTAGGAGTGCGATTGGCCTGTAGCTGGCACACACAGAAGGATCCTTGTCAGGTTTGGGAATCAACGTGAGGAACGACCTCTGCATATCAGTGGGAATGGAGGTTTTCTGAAAGAAGGCGTTAAACATCCTACACATATAGGGCAGTAGAATCGGGAGGAATGCCTTATAGTACTCATAAGGAAGGCCGTCCGGGCCAGGTGATTTATGAGAGGGCAGGGTTTTGATAGTGGCCGTTAGCTCTTCCTCTGTAATTGGAGCATTAAGTGACATTAGGTCCGTCTTCTGTATTTTAGGGAGTCCACTTTCCTCTAGGTATTGTCTCATACGGTCTTTTATGTCAGGAGGGGGCGGGTCTCGGGGAATTTCAGGATTATTATATAGGGTTGTGTAAAATTCTCCGAAGGTCCGGGCTATGTCTTGGGGGTGTGACATGAGGGCCCCCTTTTTATCCTTAATTTGGTGGGGTGTGGACATGTGAGAGCGCTCCGAGAGTTTACGTGCCAGGATAGTATGGGCCTTATTCCCTTTATCGTAATATGTTTGTCTTAATCGAGTAAGTGTCTTCTCTACTTGTCCTAACGCCAAGTCTCGGAGGGTGTTTCTGAGGCAGACCACTTTTTTGAGAAGGTTTAGGGATGGTGATACCTGCAGTCGGAGTTCTAGAGTCTTAAGGTCTCTTTCGGCTTGAGTTTTAGATGCCATCGCATTTTTCTTCATGGCCGAAGAGATCGCTATACACCGTCCCCTGAGGACTGCCCTGTGAGCCTCCCAGAGAGTGGATAGGGAGACTTCGGGGGTGTTGTTTTCTAGGAAGTAGTTCTGCAAAGTTGTCTCTAGTTCCGATCTGGATGGGATGTGTTGTAAGAGGAAGTTGTTTAGCTGCCAATTACTAGGTTTGCGGGTAGGAGTGCCTATTTCTAGTGATATAAGAACTGGGGCGTGGTGAATATACCTTTTTTTTAAATTCGAAACATTGGAAGCGATACATTTCAAATCGGTTGAAACAAAAATTGTAGATTTTTTTTCTTTCAATTTGAATGTGGCAAAGTGAACAAACAAAATAAAAACTTCATGAAATGATTACAATGACTCTTTAAATCATATTTGGCCTAAAGTGGATGTAAACCCTTTCCTATACCCAGTGAATTGAACAGCCTCAGATGATATACACAATGAAACAAATCTCCCTACATAAGTTTTACATGTATATCTGCTGTCTTCATCTTTATATATTCTTAGAAAGTTTATATCGTGTTAGGAGTTTTTCTCTTCTTGTTCAGCACTGCAGTGAAGCCTGGGCATACAGCCAACACAGCTGATTGGGGCAAAGGCACACACCCCCTCTCCTCATAGGTAGAGACTTTCAGAATTGTTTGTTGAATAGTTCAGCGGTCTGCTAAAATACTTATAGCATCCTCCCCAACACAAACCTCAGGCTGCTTTTATCTCAGTTGACGGAGAACTTGTCAGAAGTTATTAGATTGATAACAGAAGAACGTAGCAGGAGACAGCTACGGGACATAGTGCTTTGAAGACAGATATGAAAATACTGCAGATATATGTGCCCAGCTCAAATTTCATGAATCAGGTTTACATCCACTTTAACAAAAACAGCATTATTTTGAAATGGTACTCTATTAACACACACAGTCTTTGATTTCAGAAATATGTTTACAGTTCAAATCTGAATGGAGTTCAATGTAAAATTTGATTTGAATTTCAATTTGTATTTTGGAAATTCTGGTTGTTTCGTTATTCGGAGCATCCGGTAAACTTTGTTTATACTGTAATATGGGTATTCGGACATATCCGAATCTCCGAATAACAAAAAATGTATTTGAATATTTATTCAGAACAAAACAAACCGCACATGTCTAGTGCCTCTAGAGCTCTCATTTCCAGTACAAGTCTGATTTCAACTTTCAGAAGTGTAATATAAAGACAGATTTCAGATGAATGAACTAAATGAAGAAAACATGTTTTCATGACTTTTGAAGCAATAAACAAGTGAACTAAATGGTATTTTATCTGTGCCTTTTAATGAGATATGCCCTCATCTTTTAGAAATAACTGCTAATAGAACCATATGGGTTCATACAGAAGCATGGAGAACAGCTTCTACTCTATTACGCACACACTCGAAAATAGTTCTGCTCTCGTGACTGCAGGACGTGTTTCAGACACAGCAAGATTTGGATAAACTAGGTCAGGGGTACTGCTAATATTGACATTATTTAGATCACTAATAGCTAGCAGTATATTTTTAACACGCTACAACAATGCACTTGGCAGCAGAATTGTTCAAACTGAGAACATGATATAAAATTTCTAACGGACTCTTCTTCTCAGTCAGAGAAACCAATTAGTAAAGATTCTAGACTTACATCTCAAGTTATTTTTTTTCTAAAGCCTGTATTCGGTGATAGTTATCGAATGAACATCCACAGGTGGCACCAGGCACAATAGATCTGATTGGCTGAATGGATTTAAAAAAAAAAAAACAGTAACTGGCAACACTGAGATCAGAGGTCGCCCAAACTGCTTAGGTGTTTGGACTCATTAGTACTAACCACGGGTGCCAAGAGGCGTGCAGATTATCTCAAGCTTTTGCTTCTTTGTGATATTTACACGTTGCCTGTTGCCTAACATATAATAATCACCAGGTTCTATTGTTGCCCCTGAGACGTTTTGATATAATGTATTTCAAAGTACTGTTATCCATCTTTTATTTGTACGGGAGAAGGTTTGAGTCATAATTCCCGACAATGTTCAGTTTCAAAGACATGGTTTTCCAGCATAGATGAAACATGTTCACAACTGTGTTTTCAACCAGAAATACCCGAATTACGTATTATATTAAGACTTCAATTAGACTTTAATTTGACTATTTTACTGGAAAGAGATTTTAACATGTAAACCCTTGTAAATGAACTGATGGTTTTTCAAATGACATTCTACTTCCAATCTTTTTATTTAAAAAAATGTTTATTTTTGCATATAGGTTCTGGTTCTCTTATTCACCTACAGTTTATCACACTATCATGTTGGGTGAGGGTCATTTCTCACAACCCCCCCAAAAGAGGACTACATTTGCTATATGTAATTTTTACCATTAAAAACCTTGGACTCTTGGACATTTGGCATTCTTGTTGGAATGTATGATTGTGTAGAACAAGGCATGCTAAGTTACTAATGCATAAAAAAGGATATTTACTCAAGGGATAAAACAATAATCTTGCCTATGACAGACCCAACCAGAACAGGGGCTTTTGGAGAGGACTGCAGGGTGGCCTTTTGCCTACTCACTATGGGCCTTGGCTTTTAAGGGAACGCTACTCTTTGGGAGGTGTGTGCCTGGGGGGACCCTTGGAGTGGCCTTGTTTCTGATTTAAGTCCAAGTCTCCCCAAAACACACAGACTCTGGGAATTGGAGGACCCAGATCCATATTTAGGGCCCCTATGCCCAAAACCAGCAATGACTGCTTTAGATTGTGATACTCAGAGCAGATGTTAATATCATCAGCTCAAAGCAACCGGGTTTTGGGGTCTCCTGATATAATCGGTTTAAAGTGTTAAGTGTTAATTGTCTTTGTCACATTGAGTGCCTCCTAGGTGTGCATTCCCATTGCTAATTGAGTCGCCAATTGTTTTTGTCTGTTTGATCATGTCTTGGGGATGAGATTAAAATTGTGACCACTGTACCTTGCTATCAAACCATTGTGGGATGTTATGTGTTTATGTTGAATGGCCTACTTAGATTATGGTTATGTTGGCTGTTCCTGGGCTATGTCAATTATATTCCTGTTTGCATAATATGGCCCTTATCTGACCTTGTGTGGTATATAAAATTCTGGGTGAGTTTTCAATAAAGTGAGTTCCGGTTCCAGAGCACCTAGGCTTAGGTGATTCTTGGGTGCAATATTCAGCTATTATAACTGGTTCCTGGGTCCAGACTGGAGGAAGCTATATCTTGACGAAAGCTCCCCAGCTGGCTGCTGGACAGTTCCGTCACACTGCCACATTATAAAACTCTGGTTTGGCCACATCTGGAATATGCTATCCAGTTCTGGTCACCAATTCCCTGGAAATGATATGCCTGAACTGGAGACAGTCCAAAGAAGGGCAACAATGCTAATAAGGGGACTGGAGGACCTCAGTTATATGAGGAAAGACTACAAACATTAAACGTATTCTCCCTGGAGAAGAGACGCTTGAGAGGAGATATGATAGTGATATACAATATCTAAATGGTGATTCTAGCATAGGAAATAAACTATTCAGTCTCAGGGAGTGTAAGAAGACACGGATCCACTCAACAAAATTGGAGGAGAAGCAGTTTAACTTTAACCGGTTCCTGCCTGCTGTATAGTCAAAAAAACTCTTATGTCGCGTACACACGAACGCACATTCCGACAAATCCATGTTTTTTTTTCCGACGGATGTTGGCTCAAACTTGTCTTGCATACACATGTTCACACAAATCTTGTTGGAAATTCCGAACGTCAAGAAGAAAAATTAAGTTCAATAGTGTAGCTCTTCTGCTTGATTTCGAGCATGCGTGGAACTTTGTGCGTCGGAATTGTGTATACACGATCAGAATTTAAGAGAACGGATTTTGTTGTTGGAAAATTTGAGATCCAGATCTCAAATTTTGTTTGTTGGAAATTTAGACGGAAAATGTCCGATGGAGCCTACACACAGTCAGAATTTCCGACAACAAGCTCCCATCGAACATTTCCCGTCAGAAAATCCTACCGTGTGTACAAAGCATTAGATGTGCAACTTAGCAAACATAGTATACAGAGATATGGGAAATTTTTTTTGACATGAACACAGACAGCCACACAGGTTGAACTGGATGGACTGGTGTCTTTATTCAACCTAACCACCTATGTAACTAGTGTGGTAGAGATCAGCTGCAGGGATTCTACTGGCAATACTAGGGAATATTCCTTTGCCCTCTGCTTCCCTCTTTTGAGGATATCTTTTAACATGTGGGAATAAGGACAGCTATTTGTATAAAACTTGTGAGTGGTGGATCATTATGTAATATTTTATTATTTGAAGAGTCATACAGAATTTAAATAGCACTAGTTTATCCTGGGACTAAATAATATTTTTTATAAACAAATTCCCTAGGTTAATGCACGCCAGAATAATCCATCTCCTCTAAGTGCATCCTGAACAAACAAAAACTCTTCAAATTCACAAATCAGCTGCTAATGAAACATGATTGCATGTCGTTGTGGATGGAATGCTTATTCACAGACTATATTAACAACTCTTTGTGCATTAGAGCTTACCAAAATACATAATTCAGTTGGAAATTAACATAGGAAGCTCTTTTACCAGTTGATGATATATGGTGTGATATTGGGGTGTTTAGCTCAAGTGAATAGATGTATTTTTGTGCAGTGAGTCCACATCAAACAGGCATTTGTAGTTAAGGGCCTGGTAGCCCTAGTTTACTAAAGGAAAAAAACAAAAAAAAAGTCCATCCAGGAATCCCACGCAGAGGTTTAACTTCATTAAGCACTCATAAATGAAAACATACCAAGCCACCTGGCTCTCTCTTGTCAGCAGTTCCTCTGCTTGCACCCAACAGACTTATCGATTCTTTCCAGCCCCCTGGACTCACTGGCTTCTTTAGTCTTTCCGACTCTCAAGGCTGGCCAGCCCTGCCCAGTCCCTGGGCAAAGAATCCCCCTTACACGGGCTACAGTCTCCCACAGGCAGACCACTCTCCAGACACAGGTCTGTCTTCACACAGCAGCAGCAAGTTGCTCACACTCCACCTTCCTTCCCTCTCTGCTCTCACCAGCCCTTCGTTATATGCACCTGGGCACACCACCCCACTGGCTATCCACAAGACCGGGCACAAGGTTGGAGATCCCATCCCACCCAAGACTCTGAGGGGTCTCCAAACTACAGAGCCCCATCCGGATATAGCAAGATCTGGAGAAAGCTGCCAGAGTAGTCCTCTCATTTTCAAATCTACGCTCTGTAGCTCTGCAATCCACAGATATGCAAACTCTGTGTTCCTTTTAACCCCCTTTTCCCAGAGACAGGGACTCTCACTATTACACATCCCCCCCCTTTGTTTCGATCCAGAGGGAGGAACACCAGCACCCGTCATGGTTGGGACACCTCTGTGCTGGCTGTCAGCCACTCAGGCCCAACCTTTTTTCGGGTGCGCTTCCAGGTACTTCCCACCCTGGATCTTAACAGGGTCCTATATTTTCCCATCCTCAGCCTTCTCCCTCTTCTTTTGGGGTCTCTGGGCTTATTCACTTTTCTTGGGGGAACTCTGCTTTCCCTGAGCCTTCCTTTAAACTTACAAATACCCGTTTTACCCTTCACCATCGGTCTTTCAGGTTCAAAACTGTTTCTCTGGTTACCCATGGCAACCAAATCTTTGTTTGCAGAATGAACCCTTAACAGATCATAGCTTTCAATATCATCAGTGCTTTCTAACTCAGTGTTTGTTAAAACCAGACCTGAGGAGGGACTACACACAGGCGAGGGACTACATCCAATGGGACCATAGCAAAGCTCCACCTCAACTGTTGTCCAACACTCCATGGGTACCTGTTCCAACAAACTACCCTGACCCAAGCATAAACCATTTTTTCCAGGTGTACACATTACATTGTTATGGCAACTAATATTAGCACTTTCTCCCACAGTGTTTACGGGCACTATAACTTGTACCTCTGGGCCAGTGACAGAAAACATCTCTGCTACTGCTGAGTCTATTCTGGGCCGTTCCTTCTCATAAGGCCTAGTGGGTGAGGCAGTATCTGCGCCCTATACTGACCACTGCTCAGCCGCACCTCAGACCACACCAGCAGAGATGTTTCTAGTCACCGCATCAAGCGGAGAGACCTCTGATATCTCAAACAGTTCTCCTGTGCGCCTTCCATACCAATCAATAACTGGAAGTATCCTCACAGGGAATCTGGAGATCCTGTGCCAAATGGTTAACTATTGGTCCCACCAATTCCACTCTTGGTCAAGGTTTCCCAGCACTACCTGTACCACCTGGCTCCAGCCATTGGTGCTACGCAGCACCACCTGATCAAACTGCGGTGGAGACACCCAAGTGTACAGTAAGTGTGTTTTTATCAACTCTAGCATTTCCAGTAAGGTTTCTGTCATCTCTAAACATCCCATGTCTAAACACCAGACCTTTCTAGGGTCTTTTCCCTTGTCCAAGACATGGAGGGGGTGAGAGGGTTGAGAGGGTGAGACATTTGAAGAGACCTCCACCTCCTTGGAGGTACCCATCATCACAACTTGTTGCTCCCCTGGAGCGCTGTCAGACACATGTCTCACACTTATCCCTTCTCACACTTATCCCTTCTGCACCAGTGTCAGTGAGCCGCTGCAGGTCATTACAAGTCACGCTATTACTTTGACACTCAACATTATTTAGCTGCGGGGCTGTGGACAACACATCTGCGATGCCAGTGCCCTGAATTGTTTCCTCAGACTGGAGGGTAGAAACCTTTGCAGGGACCAAGGTGCCCTCAACCACCGGCCGCTCTGCGATCCACCTGTCTGACATAGCAGTTGCGTCCACACCCTTGTTACTTAAGCTAGCCTTACCCAGTATGGCTAGCAATTGTTTGGCCCAGCTGTCCCAGTCCATTGTGGTTTCCTCATGGGCATTCCACAGCATTGCATCACCTGCTGTAGAAGGCCGCACAGCTTCGTCACCTAAAGCCAGGTGCAGTACACCATTTTGACCACCTTTCTCTGGTGGCGCTACAGACACATCCAGCTTTGCACACTCAGCTTTTGCAGGCTGAATTAACCCCTTGCCCACTGGGTTACACTTAGGGTTGTGGGGCTGCGCCCACACACACTCACTGTGTGACTCCGTCATCACATTACAGGAAACACATTTTTCAACGTCATCATCACCAATAACATCACATTGGCCAACACTATTGTTGGCATGACCATCAATATTATCATTACATGGAGACATAGCTACTGCTTTTGTGGGTTGTGTATGCGCCACCAAAACCTCTGAGTGACGCCTCACAGTGCCTGCTCTCTGTAAAGAGGCACTCTTACCTACTTGGGCAGCTCCATAGCTGACCTGGGAAACTCTTGGCTGCATCACTGCGGGTTTCTTGGAAATTTCCCTGGGCAACTCTGAAGCACCTGTCTCTAGGGAACATGGCACAAGGACAGTTTTGGTCACCCCTAGTTTAACTTCTCCAGCACTCTGCTGGATTATAGCAGGCAGTTGCATAGTCCCCATGTCCTTTCCAGTCTTTAGCCCTGTGGCTAGTTGGGCTTTACGCTGTGCTTCCACACTGCTCTGGGTAGCACACTGCAGAAAGTCTATGTCCCTTGGTACTGCGGATCTTCCCACTGGACATACGCCCACATCACTGGGTTCAGTACCATAAACTGAAACAGTCTTACCAGTTCCTGCAGCTAGTGTAATAGCCTTCACTTAAGTGTGTTGTCTCACAGGTGTAGTGTCTCCACAGGCTGACTCCCCCATGTGGCCACGGAGCACCACTGCAGCCTTTCTGGACCCATTGACGCCCCCTGTAGGTAACACAAGATCCCTGTTGCTAGGGGTAACAGCAGATTTGCACTCCAAATCTGGTTGGCTATATCTCATGCAGGATTCAGGCTGATGTGCTCTCCTTTCTGGGCTGACCACTTTCCCTAAGCGGCCATGACAGAAAACATTGCGTTTCTCTGGATTTCCAAAACCTAGGTCTTCCGGTGACACTTAAACTTGCGGTAGTCATCCTGGTCCCCATCCATCAAATGGTAAACCGACCGGAACTCTATCCATAATAAGGTTTGCAGCAATTTTGGCCACCGATCCCTAGGCCATTTTCTCTTTACAGCAACTTTTTCAAATCTTACCAGGAAGTCCCCAACCTCCTCTGTAGGCAACATGGGTTGCATATAGTCAGAGGCCAAAATCTCAGCCCCTTGCACTGTGCCCCACTCTTTGTGGTTCTGCTTGAACCATTTGTTCACTGTCTCACACATCACTAGGCCTTCTGGAGTGGCCCTCCTAGGTGGAGACATCGTCTCAGGCCATGCTAAGCTCACTTCTTGGTATCTCCTCCATGGCTGGCTCTCACTCGTTGCCATGGGATACCACTTCTGAGGACACCGCTGGTCACAATCATTAGTAGGTGAGTTCCAGAATTCATCAATCTCCCATCCAGCTTGGTTATTCCACGAACATTCCTGTGACAAGGGGCACTTGGCAACAGCATGTCCCCACTCACTACAACGCATGCAGCGCAGAGGCCTCCTTGCATCATGCTGTGGCACCTTTGGGCTCAGGCTGTCAGGGACAACATCCTCTTTCACTTCCTCTTTAACTGGGGGTGACATGATCAATTTACCCCAGGTCACAGCGATGTCACACTCAGACAAATTCTCTGGTGTGGCTGGGGCATGTGGTGAAATACCCTCTAGCCAAAATAGCCATTCCCTGGCTTTAGCAAGGATTGCTTTCTTTTTCTGCTTTGACCGCCCATCCTTGCGGTCTTGCACACAGCAACTTGTAACAGTTCTCAGCAGAGGAAAAAAAATGTTTGATTCTTTTTTTCACAGGTACACAACCTGCATGCAACACAGTCCATCAAATAAACTTCTGCGCAATGCTGTTCGCCTTAGCCACACACAGCTAGCAGTAGTACCTGATGCGACTCACCATGGAGCAAGGACCCGGATTCCATCGTCTACATGCCCGCATTCGAGCACCACTTGTGATATTGGGGTGTTTAGCTCAAGTGGATAATTGCATTTTTGTGCAGTGAGTCCACATCAGACAGGCATTTGTAGTCAAGGGCCTGGTAGCCCACGTTTATTAAAGAGAAAAAACAAAACAAAAGTCCATCCAGGAATCCCACACAGGGGTTTAACTTCATTCAGCACTCATAAATGAAAACATACCAAGCCACCTGACTCTGTCTTGTCAGCAGTTCCTCTGCTTGCTCCCAGCAGACTTATCGATTCTTTCCAGCCCCCTGGACTCACTGGCTTCCTTAGTCCCGACTCTCAAGGCTGGCCAGCCTTTCCCAGTCCCTGGGCAAAGAATCCCCCTTACGCGGACCACAGTCTCCCACAGGGCAGACCACTCTCCAGACACAGGTCTGTCTTCACAGCAGCAGCAAGTTGCTCACACTCCACCTTCCTTTCCTCTCTGCTCTCACCAAGCCCTTTGTTATATGCACCTGGGCACACACCCCGCTGGCTATCCACAACACCCAGACACAGGGTTGGAGATCCCATCCCACACAAGACTCTGAGGGATCTCCAAACTACAGAGCCCCATCCGGATATAGCAAGATCCAGAGAAAGTTGCCAGAGCAGTCCTCTGCTTTTCAAATCTACGCGACTGTAATGGAAATTTGTAAGTTCTGTATATAATTGTATTGTATTTTGTATGTATTGCACACTGCCCTCACTGTGCACACAGCACTAATAATGTTTTCAGTAAATGTTTACATTCTTTCGAGTCCTGATTAGAATAAGCCTGCCTATGTAACGCCCCTTGTTACCATGAATGTACAATTGTAATATTAATGTGATACCTACGTAATCATGTGCATAAAAACCTTCAATTGCGTCATAATAAAGTAGAACAGTTATTTGGAAAGATGCTGAGCGTATCTTTTGTGTCTGTTCCCTACTGCAGTAGTTATTATTAATTTGGAACCACTAATCAATATGAGGATAGGAGTTGCCTATCATCAATTTAACCGAGTCAGCATGGCGAGCTTTGCCTTAGGAGGGGATTCCAGGTGACCCTGAGTATCCGAAACGAGGAGCTTGAGACGATCCGGGAATTTCTGATAATCAGCCGGCTGAGGTAAGCCTTTTGCTTACATTTGAGTTATCAGACTTCCTTGATCAGTAAGGCATTTTCAGGACAAAGGGTACCTATTTTACTCCTCTTAATCGAACTGTATTTATTGGTGGTTATATGTTATGTTGTCCCTGTCTATTGTCCATCGGAGTGGTATAGATAAGAAAGGGAAGAATAGTGCTGTTCACAGGTATATGTAGTAAATCTGCTAGATAAAGTAGTTTAGAGGCAAGAGGGTATAGGCACATGTAGAGAAGAGAGAAGACTGGCCAGTCATTATGGGCATTGAATTAAGTAAGGGAATGAAGGGTAAGAGACCCTCAAAAATGCCCAGCGCAAGAGGAGCGCTATATATGAACCAAAGGTGCGGTTCCGCCTATACTGAGCCCCTAGATTAATGGTTAGAGTGGACATGGATCCACAATGGGTAACTGGGTTACCAAGGTCCACAGGGACTAAGAATCATGCAGAGTAAACAGCTAGAGAAACAGCTATCTATGTGAGCAGGATGGATCAAGGGTGACATTAACACTAGACAGAAAGGGACATTTTCATGTTAAGTTGTGGGATGAATTTGGGGTCAGGCACTACCACTAGTAAAAGTCAGAAACAGAGAAATGAGAATTAAAACAGAATACTTTATATGTTGTCAGAGAGAGAAGATGGGATGAGCACTCTGGCTGCCCATCTGATCATAGAAGCTAGATATAAAAGATATCTGAACAAAATAAGTAATGCAGAATTTATGCAGGGAAATATTAAAGAGTTAAAATAAAGTGAGAGAATGATATGCATGTGTTGTGTACAAATGGGAAAATGTAAGCGATTTTAGAGAGATATTGGTGTATGTGTGTGCGAATGCTGGGACCTTTAGTTCTATTGCTTGTGTGTGTCATGTACGCAGATGTGACCCCCTCCTTTGTGCTCTCCTGAAAGAATGTCCCTGAGAGGTCAGTGATAAGCTGGCAGGACACCATGCCAATTCCAGTTTTTTAGACAAAACATGTGCCGGGTTAACAAATCTAATGGTAAACAATGTGATCACAATTATTTTGAATCTGTTTTCCAAACATGGTAAAATGAAGGTTACATTTAACCGTGTATTGCACACATTGAATATCCTTTGATAGTGGAAACAGTGCATGTAAAAAAGGGAAATTAAGTAAAATTAAGTAATAATGAGTATTCATTTCTAATATGAGTTTAACAATTTTATTATTAATATAGATATATTGAAACTGGTTTAGACAACCTTTGGTTGGAAATGAAATCCAGGTTATTGGGGAAATTTGTAATGAATGGGATTAGTTTAGATTAAGATAACAATTTTGTAAATTTATACAATAAGCCCTTATTGAGAGAAAAAAAAGATTAAGATGAGGTTGTTATTTTGAATAAAGCTTCCATAATATTTAACAAAGCCAAGATGGATGGAATACATAAGAAGTTCTTCTACAAAAATGAAATTTTAAGGTTTTTGATAATAACTTGATGTGCGGTCCATGATGTGAGAGTAATAATAAATAAAATTTAAATATAACAGACCCATCACATCAAGTCCACACACCCTGTTAGGATAGATGCCACCTGCAGCCAGTTGTTTTATAGTTTTTGATGCTTTCTGGTCCATCATACAGATTGTTGATCCTTTTGTTTTTGTTTATTTTTATTTTTTAAATCCAAAGCAGAATGTGTGGATTGTGAAATTATGTGCCCCTTTTTCTTGTAAGTACAGTGGTATAAGCAGAAGAATATTTTGGATTTATGGGCATCTCTCCATGACCGCAGGGTATTGTTATCATTTATTATATTATTACCAGGAAGAAGTTGTCTTTTGAAACATGAAACTGGAGTTCTTACTCAAATAGCGTGATAGAACACAAGCCATTGTAATATATTTATGCAAGCTGGACCCAGTAATGAAGGGTTCACCCCGATATATCAGAGCTGTAGCTTTTATGCAAAGGTGCTATTAGACAAAGTTAGATATTGTTTTGGTCAAACGTTTAATTTTTAATGGTCCGACATTCTGTGCAGCAAATATACAGCTAACTAAATGTTTGTCTAATGAAAGGTTTAAAATATGAGTTTGTTTATGTACAAATCTAACAATGAAAAATGCGTACATTTGAATCCAGCCACCTTATTGCCTCTATTGGAGGAGGCTGGAGACAAAGGAAGACACGTGTGTTAGATTGATGTGGGAATCAGCTGCTGTGAGCCCAGTGCAGGACACACTCCCTGAATACCCAGATATTAAATTTTTTGTAGATTTGAGTATGCAGTTTATCACCCAGAAGGATACTCTGTATTCAAAGTCATTGGATCCTTTTTCCCCAGCTCAAGAAGCAGAGCTCCATGTTTTAGCAAAGCCTGTGAGCTATAAAAAGAGTGTATATTTATATAGATAGTCGAGCTATAGAGAGCTTTTGGTTCCATTTAAAGGGCCAGAAGTTTGTTTTTACTTCGGCAGGTAAACCAACCAAGCATGCCAAGTTAATTTGATCGGCTGTTTTCAGCCTTCCAGGTTCTTGCTGAGGTAGCCATATTAACTTTCACACATGGAAGCAGGCCAGGTGACTAAGGATGCTGCATTTACAGCCCCGGACACTTGATGGGTCTGTGCAACTCACAGATTCCACCCTAGTTCTGGCCCAGTATAGCTGGGATTAATAATTCAACTTTAAGGACCCCAGAACGAGAAGAACAAGTGGTCCACAGGGGGCAACTTCTTATGAAACAGGACTTTGGAAAAGGTGATCATTTATGTCTGCCAGCCACTCTTTTCCCTCCAGCTTGACACATGGACCGTGTCATCAGTCACAAGCAGTTATGGCTGCCCTAGTAAATGAGCATGGGATAGAGCCAGGGTTCTCCACAGTTGTTTTTTATAACATACCACTTCTTGTTTTACCTGTTACCAAAGGTGTTACCAAAAGCTGAACATCCCTTCCAGAGATTACAAAAAGATATATCCAGATGCCCAAGTTAGGATCTTACGAGTATGCATTTTGTCTGTATGGACATGTTTTTTGGATGTCCAGTGGCAAATGCTACTGCAAAGGCCACAGTAAAAAGTGTTATCAGAAGTAGTTTGTAAGTACAGAGTGCCAGAAAGTACAGAGAGTAACAGAGGAAATCATTTTTTATAGGAGAGTCCTTAATAGAAGTTTTGAGGTTTTATTTTTACACCCCTTACTGTCTACAATGTAGCGGACAAAGTAGAGTAAGAAACTAGAAAACTTTTGCCTGAATGTTTTCTTATATTTTATGAAGCCCCTAAGGGGGATGTTGGACTCTCTCCCTGTGGGATTTGGTTTGGGAGTGTGTTACTCACTTGCTTATATTTTGTCTCAGCAGCTGAAGTCCTCCATTCGGATCTCACAGAGAAAGTTGCTGATCTTTTAAGGTTTTTTGACAAACTCATTTATGTGTTTTCTCCCCAATTCCAGATCCTAAAAGTTTGGAAGGATCTAAAACTAAAGCCAGGTGACTTGTGGATTGTTAAGAGACATTTATATATAAGGAAAAGTTTGGAGACTCAATACAGCATCTATTTCATGTACAGTTTTTGCAAAACTTGAAGGAAAAGTCACCTGGATCCACACCAGACACTGCAAAAATGACTAAATTAAAGAAATCTCTGTGTTTGATTTATTTTCCTCTTGTGATCACAGTCTAGGGTACTTTTTGATTCAATTACTTTAATTGTAAGGGATATATATATATATATATATATATATATATATATATATATATATATATATATATATATATATATATATTTGAAAAGTAGTTCAGCCATGTTGAAGTCATATTTGTCTTTTGTACGTCTTCCATTTTATGTAGAATTGTCTGTGTTTACATATGCTGATAAGTCAGCATGCCAACAATTCAGCTAGAAGGCCATTCTGGCCACAGGAGTGTACAGCCAGTACTGTGTAAATATGTCTTATCAATCATTTGTTTTTCACAATGAAAAGTCATTTGGTAATGAAAAAGTTGCTCAGCTATTATTTTCTCCACAATGGAGTTTTTACCTCTTTGGCCAGGACTACCTCCACCTAAGCGTTTGGAGGTTCCAGGTTAAAGGTGATAGCAGGTATGGTTAGTGATCAAAATATTGATCAAAAGAGGGGAGACTGTAATGGAAATTTGTAAGTTCTGTATATAATTGTATTGTATTTTGTATGTATTGCACACTGCCCTCACTGTGCACACAGCACTAATAATGTTTTCAGTAAATGTTTACATTCTTTCGAGTCCTGATTAGAATAAGCCTGCCTATGTAACGCCCCTTGTTACCATGAATGTACAATTGTAATATTAATGTGATAGCTACGTAATCATGTGCATAAAAACCTTCAATTGCGTCATAATAAAGCAGAACAGTTATTTGGAAAGATGCTGAGCGTATCTTTTGTGTCTGTTCCCTACTGCAGTAGTTATTATTAATTTGGAACCACTAATCAATATGAGTATGGGAGTTGCCTATCATCAATTTAACCGAGTCAGCTCTGTAGCTCTGCAATCCGCAGATATGCAAACTCTGTGTCCCTTTTAACCCCCTTTTCCCAGAGACAGGGACTCTCACTATTACAATGGTCTATTTTAAACTTTGAAATAGAGCATATAAAGGTGCACTAGATCTAATAATTATATACAATCTTTGGAGATAATAAAGGTGCATGTTGTACTAAATAAAGCCGCCTTTCTCAACCAGGGTTCTGTGGAACCCTGGGGTTCCTCCCATGGTTGCTTGGGGTTCCTTGAGCAATGCACAAGTTTTGCCTCTCAGATAAGTAACCACTGACACCAATGATATTTTTAGCTACATGTAAGTTCTTCTCAATGATCACAAATGTAAGTAGCATTCTTCCCATGGGCTATCATACTAATGTACTGTGAACTGTAGACAGTAATTATTAGCAGGGGTTCCTGGGCCAAAAAAGTTAAAGTGGTTCTAAAGTTAAAAGGTTTTTATCTTAATGCATTCTATGCATTAAGATAGTATTATCATTATTATTATACAGGATTTATATAGTGGCAACAGTTTGCGCAGCAGTTTACAATATAAAAGGGAGACAATACAGTTACAATACAATAAAACACAAGAAGATTAAGAGGGCACTGCTCAGGAGAGCTTACAATCTAATAGGATAGGGTAGGTGGTGCAAAAAGGTTGTAACTGTGGGAAATGAGGTGATGGAAGTGGTAAAAGATTAGTTGGAGTTGTGATAGGCTTTTCTGAAGAGATGAGTTTTCAGGGATTGCATGAAGGCAGCTAGAGTAGGAAATAGCCAGACAGGTTGAGGTAGAGAGTTCTAGAGGATGGTAGAGGCTCTGGAGAAATCCTGGAGATGAGTATGGGAGGAGGAGTCAAGGAAGCTTGAGAGTAGGAGGTCTTGAAAGGAACAGAAAGGACGGTTTGGGTGATATTTGGAGACAAGATTGGTGATGTAGCTTGGGGAAGAGTTGTGAATGGCTTTGTATGTTGTGGTTAGTATTTTGAATTTAATTTGCTGGGCTATCGGGAGCCAGTGTAGGAATTGGCTGAGGGGGGGGCAGATACTGAGTGGTTGGTAAGGTGGGTAAGTCTGGCAGCAGCATTCGTGATAGACTGAAGAGGGGATAGCCTATGGAGAGGTAGGCCAATGAGAAGGGAGTTGCAATAGTCAAGATAAAAAATCTTCTGTGTGCAGCAGCCCCCCTTAACCCCCCTAATATTTACCTGAGCCCTATCTCGAACCAGCGATGTTACAAGAGAGGCTCAGCTGTCTGGAACTCTCCCTCCTCATTGGCTGAGACAGCAGCGGGCACCATTGGCTACCACTGCTGTCAATCAAAGTCAATGAGCCAATGAGGGGAGAGATGCCAGGCTGAGCTGCGGCTCCGTGTCTGAATGGACACGCAAAACTGTGGCTCGGCTCGTGTGCCTCCATAACAAGCTACTTGCTGTGGGGGCGCTCGGTGAGAGGGAGGAGTGCTGAAGAGGGACCCGAGAAGAGGAGGATCAGGGCTGATCTGTGCAAAACCATTACATAGAGAAGGTAATTATAACATGTTTGATATTTTTAAACAAAAAAAATAGACTTTGGTATCACTTTAATTCAAAGGTTCTTCAATGTTAAAAGGGTCGAGAAAAGCTGACTTAGAAAGTATAAAATTATTAGGGTAGTGTCACAGTCTAGCCTGCAGAATGATATATGTGAGATTCTTACCTCCTTGCTGCAGTGGTTCTGCTAGATCTGTAATTCCATTCACATGTGCTGTTGGCTTCTCTGTTCACCTATCGATGTTGACTGCTCTACTTTGGTATTATATTATTTTCCCTTCTATAACTTCCTGAGCTGCCTCCCAGTCTTATAGACATGCTCAGTGCAGCCCGGGTTGCCTGAACAACTTTCTAGTTCCCTGAGCTTCTGTTTGCCTAGTGTTATGTGTATTTATTGTCTGACTTCCTGTATACCAACCCCGGCTTTGTCTTCTGTTTGTGCTTCCAATAAAACATAATGTAGCACAACTTCTTAGAAATACATGCTCAAAAATCAATATCACGTTTTAATAAATATACAGTGTATAAAATATATTAAATCGCAAAAGTCCAATTTTCGAAAATATCCACAGTCCAGTGTCTATATTATAATTGTGTCAGTATTAGTGAGATAAAACAAACACTCAAGTGTCTTCAATTTATATTCATGCTTCCGTGCTCATCCTTCACCAGGTGAAAAACCTGCTCACCTCAAGGAACAAGAAATACGCATATAATGGGTAAAGCCCAGAATCTCAATGACCAAAGACCAGCTCTTCAATTATACTCGAGAAGCAGCCATCCAAAGCTAGGGGTGGAGGATTGAAGAGCTGGCCTTTGGTCATTGAGATTCTGGGCTTTACCCATTCTATGCGTATTTCTTGTTCCTTGAGGTGAGCAGATTTTTCACCTGGTGAAGGATGAGCACGGAAGCATGAATATAAATTGAAGACACTTGAGTGTTTGTTTTATCTCACTATTACTGACACAATTATAATATAGACACTGGACTGTGGATATTTTCGAAAATTGGACTTTTGCGATTTAACATATTTTATACTCTGTATATTTGTTAAAACTTGATATTGTTGCACTACACTAAATTAAATCGGATTAATTTGTTTCATGCGGTGGGTGGAATCACTGTTTTACTTTTAGCAAGCAACTTGGTTTAAAAAAGAAAACTTTTTTTTAGTTTCCTTAGTTTTGATTGCGTTGATTGATTCTGTTCACTTGATTTCTGTTTGTGCTTGTCTGCCGCCCACCTTGCCTCAGCTTGTTTCCCGGATTCACTTCTGTCTCCTGCCATCTTCACTTTTTCATATGTGAGTGATCTCCGTATCGTCAACTGGGCATACTTGGAGGCCGCAACCTGGTTCCAACTTCCCCAGGGACCCCAGTGAAGAAGCAGGCTGGGAAGTGGCTGCCCATCCATTAGGGGTGCATGGGAGCCACCTCCCCATTCAAGCGTCCAGCCCCCTAATCTACATGCGGGGAGCTGGACGCATGGATTTCAATTGGGTTTTTTTTTTTTTTGAAGCACGTGATTAGAGACAGAGGCTTTATTAGGCTTCAAAAAAGGGTGGGCTCGGGGCACAGAGCACTGCGCCCCGAGCCCACCCAGTTGTGTGACAATAGCGAATGAACATTTGCTATTGTCACACTGATTCTCCTCCCTGGCAATCAGGAAGCGGGTTTCCCAATTGGCCGAAAGGAGAAGCATTCCAATTGGCCTAGAAGGAGGAAGGAGGAGACACACAGAGGAAGCTGCCGTAATGTCGAGTCGAGGAGGAGACACAGAAAAAAGCCATCGCCCATCGCATGGGGGGAAGCGCTGCCCACCCTATAGATAGGGTAGGTACCGACCAACGGGGGGGGTGGGGTGCAGATGACCCGACCGACCGGACAGACTGGGGGTGGCTGTTAGCTCACCACCACCGAAACCTGACAAGTAGTGTTCTACTTATTGTATGCACTGAAATTCTGCTAGAACTTGTATCAAGAGTGGATAATAAGATATTTCCTCACTGACTGAAGTTACAGATGGAGCAGTGTAATACATTAGAATGAATGATGGATACAAGGTGAATGTACCTGTTCCTGATATGTAATAATGATTTAACACCATTTCTGTAATAGATTTCTAGTCTAAACCCATGAGCTTTGGTATTAGTGTTCAGTAATACAGCTTCCATGATCTGCTGTAATAATTCTTGCATTCAGTTGTTTTATGTTTAAACTACATGTGGCTATACACATGCTTTTTTTTTCTCCCAAAAGGATTTAATAAGCTCAATTCACTAAATTGTATTAATTGTCATTTGCCGTAATGATTGTTCAACAAAGGCAGCCAATGATAGCTAAACCTAGTAAATCACTGAACCAGAACAAGTATGCAGCATGTTAAGTGTGAAAAGTCTTTACTTCTGTCCTGCATTCATCTTCTAAGTCAGCGTGTAACTAGGTAATTCTAAATAGGTAGGCTTAAGCTAGACAACAATAGTAGAGTTTTGCTCGAGAATTTTTGATTTTTGAACTTTTGTTTGATTTTCTAATGGTTATTGGGGGTCAAATTGATGTCCATTTTTTTAATTCAAAATTCATATCGCCACACAGGGAATATTCCCCTCAGCAGCTGGAAACACAATGTCCCCCTTGTGCAAATTGAAAATATATCAATCAAAACTAGTGCTAAAATGTTCTGTTTCAATATTTATTATAGTCCATAGGGTCCTATAAGTTCTCACCAAATAGAATGACCCTTCACATATATGGGTCAGAATAAAGCTTGATCAAAACAATCATTAATGCATGTCTTCTCTTTATTTCATCACCTTCCACGCTTCCACAAATTGACGTCACATCTCAAAAGGAAAGGAGGAAAAAAAAAAAACAGCAAACAAAAAACACAAGGAAAAATATTGTGTAGTGTGTTCCAATTATTCAAAGAGAACAAAACAAAACATATTGTGCTCACATTTAGTGAATATTCTCGTGCCAAGTATCAACCAGTGCTCTCAAAGCTGATCATTTTCCCTTTTCTCTTCTACTCTTACCAAATATAACATTTCAGAGGACACATATCAGATATTTACATTGGTTTCTTCATTCTCACTGGTAGAATCCTCAGTGTTGAAATTCCAAAAAACAAAATTCCATGATAGTTTAATAACATGAAAATCGGTCCTCAAAAGTATGAGTGCTCACATTTCAGTGTATATTATAGTGCAAAAACCATCCAATTTCCATGTGCTAAATATCTATATATTCAGGGCTCACAATTTCAAGTCCTGAGCTACTAGCCAGGCCTCAAGGGTTACTAGCCACCAGTTGCCCCGCCCAACCCCTACCCTGCCCTGCCCCTAATTCTGCCCCTAAACACGCCCTCATAAATGATCTCATGAAATTACACTTATGCCCTGTACACACGATTGGACATTGATCGGACATTCCGACAACAAAATCCATGCATTTTTTCCGATGGATGTTGGCTCAAACTTGTTTTGCATACACACGGTCGCACAAAGTTGGAAAATCTGATCGGTCTGAACGCGGTGACGTAAAACACGTACATTGGGACTATAAACGGGGCAGGAGCCAATAGCTTTCGTCTCTTAATTTGTTATGAGCATGCGTGGCACTTTGTGTGTCGGAATTGTCCACACACGGTCGGAATTTACGCAAACGGATTTTGTTATCGGAAAATTTTATAGCCTGCTCTCAAACTTTGTGTGACGGAAATTCCGATGGAAAAAGTCTGATGGAGCTCACACACTGTTGGATTTTCCGACAACAAGCTCCGATTGCACATATTCCATCGGAAAGTCTGACCATGTGTACAGGGCATTAAATGTTTTAGGCAGAATTAAGTTTTAAAAATAAATATTAACAACAACTTTATCCATGCCCAACAATGCAGCCTGCCCGTATCCACCAATGCAGCCTGCCCGTGTCCACCAATGCAGACTGCGTCCACCAGTGCAGCCTGTGCCACCAATGCAGCCTGGGTTACCCAATGAAGCCTGTGCCACCAATGCAGCCTGTGTCCCCAATGCAGCCTGTGTCCCCAAAGGAAGCCTGTGTCCCCAATGCAGCCTGTGTCACCAATGCAGTCTGTGTCCCCAATGCAGACTGTGCCACCAATGCAGCCTGTGTCACCAAAGCATCCCGTGTCACCAAAGCATCCCGTGTCACCAATGCATATCCACCAATGCAGCCTGTGTCCCCAATGCAGCCTGTGTCACCAATGCAGCCTACCTGTGCAGGGAAAGAGAGAGGAGAGCCGCCGCCCAGATAATCAGAGCGCCAGGAACATAACAGCTTTCATTTCAATAGCTGTGTGTTCCTCGCTGCGCTCTGTCAAATACAAACCCTCCCCCTTGTCCAGGGAACTTTGATAGACAGATCACCCATCACCCACAAAGAGGAGGGGCTGTATGTGACAGCGCGCGGCGGGGAACACACAGCTATTGAAATGAAAGCTGTTATGTTCCCGGCGCTCTGATCATCCGGGTGGAGGCTCTCCTCTCTCTTTCCCTCCGATTGCTGCGAGAACGGCTCCCATACAACCCCCTTGCCGGAGGTACTCGCCCCCCCCAGGCAGCTATAGCTCGCCAGCCCTCAAAATCCACTCGCAAAATGCGAGCAGGCCGGTGGAATTTTTGAGGGCTGTATATATTAAGTGCACCTCCTTCTCATTCACAGGGCTATATGTTCACTTTCAATCAAATCCACAAATCTCCACCATTTTACCTCCTCAAATGTTTCCAGCCAGTATGTAGAATTATACCATGCAAAATAATTCAAAAAGTGGCCATAGTGTAGTATTGAAGCAGTTAATTTCACATCTATATGCTTACATATGCAGAAAACCATATACAGCCCAAATCCCAAAGGGCCGACCAGGTACTTCCAGTTCCAGGGGTACACCTGGCATTGGCTGAAATTGTATATTTGTGTAGCACCCTGTAGTTTAGGCAGGGAGCTCCTCACAAATTTACTTGCCAGGAGTAGTTATACTAAGTTTGGCCTTGTTGCATTTTTCTCTTCTACCACTAGGAGGTCGGGTTCTTGGTGGTACTAGATATGAGAAGGGCAACCCAAGGTCAGGTTTAGGGTATGTGGGGTATCTCAGCCAATGGGCAGGGGTTTTCTTGAATCCCTTGGCCTCCTGGGAGAACCTATATATTTGGATGTAGTCAGGTAATCTATGTTCTGTGCCTATGACGTGTGTCATTTGCCTAGGCCGGAGATTGGGCCTATCCCAGGCACATCTGGCTGCTAGGCTGTCTGAGGGCCTATCAAGAAGCAAGAGAGTAGCGCAGAGTTGGGATTGCGGCTTGCAGTCCAACCAAAAGTGATGGTTCTGTCGGCTGGAGAACCTGTCGTGATCAGAGGTAGTGGGGAACCTGTCGCCAGTAAGGGGCTATCCGCCTTATTACCAGGGACCACAGTGAGTAACGGTGAAAAATCTGGAAACTTCAGTGGGAATAAAGCCAGGGACCCAGCCAGTGGAGGTGACGCTTAGCAGCCTTGTGTGTCAAGCTAAGGAAGGAGCGGGCCAGCGTGGGTGGGGCTTGAGAGGTATCTAGAGTGCTAAGCTAGGGACCCAGCAGAGAGGTGGGGATGACATTTGAGGAAGATACCACCGTGAAGATTGAAGGAGCTCAAGGGATTCAGTGACAGGGAATCAGTGGGTTTAGTGAGAAACCGGGAGCTCAGTGTATGGAAGAACTATAAGGAGAAGTTGTAGTGAAGCTCAAAGAACTGTTACGCTTTGTCTTAGGAACTGTTAAAGACTGTTGCCATAGGAGACAGCATTCCTGCACGTGCAGATGTGGCTTCCTGCTGGAGGCCTTTCCCTGCACGGCTGTCTTCCTATTGAAGTCTGGGAGTCAGCTAATTGAGTTTGCAACTATCTAAGGGTGTCTTGGCCCTAACCCTCTCTTCCCCCAAAAATACAAAAAGGACTGTTAAGAGAAATAAAACCTCATTTACATCCAAGAAGTGTCTAGCACCCAATGACTTTAACCACCTTGCACCCACTATGCTTCACAACCCACTATATATATACAAGGATGTCAGCTATCTTTAGCCCTGGAGGTTCTCATTACACCCAAGAATGCCTGGGACCTTGCTACATTGGGTTTCCTTTCCTCTTGCTGTTCTACCTGCTTTTCTCTTTCCCCTATCTTCCTATTTTATTTTAGTTCTTCTTCTCCTTTTTATGCTCAGGACAGATGGACATGATTGTTCTATAAGTTCTTATCATCTGTTCATACAGCTTGTAACCCAAGATGTACTGGGTACTTATTTTATCCACACATTATGGGGGAATTATTCCCCTCCTAGTACCCATTCTTCTTGATAGGCCATTGAATTCTATGAGATTATAGGCCACACCCACACACAAACTTACATTTCCCAAATACAACCAAATATAATAAAAGAAACAAACCAGAAATTTGGCAAAGAATGTCTGCCACACTTTTATTGGTTTAAAGCACATATCGAAAAATGACAAAAATTCGAACTCATCTGAATATAACTGTCCTCCCTAGAGATCCAGGGTGGATCCAGAGATCCACATTGAAGTGCTCGCAACTTGGGTGGGAGGGAGCTCTTCAGCTGGATGGGTCAAAGTGGAAGAGGTCAAAGAGGCTGGGAACTTCCTCTTTGACCCAAATGGGTGCCCCCTTTATCATTATCTTTGTACTCAATTGTACTCAACAAAATAATCTGTCATCCTTTTTTACGTATATGTATGGAGTACATCATGTGAAATGCCAGGATCGAGGAATCACAAGCCATAATTAAGATCACAGGGAGAAATATCAACTACCTGAGATATGCAGACCATACCACACTAATGTCAGAAAGTGAAGAAGAACTAAAGAGTAGGGATGGGCCCATTGACCCCTGTTCAGTTCGCACCAGAACTTTTGAACACCGCAAAAGTTCGGACCCGAATAATGAACTCCATTAAAGTCAATGGGACCCGAACGTCAAAAAACAAAAGTGCTCATTTTGAAGGCTTATATGCAGGTAATTGGGCATACAATGGTTATAGGAGTCTGGGTTTCTCCCCTGGAGGACATGTATCAATAAAAAAAAAGTTTATGAAAAATGTCATTTTTAAATGAGCAGTGATTTTTTGATTTTTAAAGTGAAAGCAATAAAAATGAAAAATTCCTTCCAATAAAGTGCCTGGGGGGTCCCCTTAGTCTACCTGTAAAGTGGCAGATATGTACCATGTCTAGAATTTGCATGACATTTACCCTGCAAGCTGCCTTTATTTTGCTCAGCAACAGCTGGGGAGCCAGTGTATGATAAGGCCACAATGTAGTGCACTGGGAACAAGATTAGAGATTTTTTGGATACACTCTGGTGTCACTTTGACTTTGGATAGAAGTAATGGGTTTGTAAAAATTGATCTTTGGATGTTGGTGGCGCCTTCCCACTGTAACCCTATAGAGGTAATCTTGATGAAAACAATAATTGGCCTTGCTGTAAAAAATTGCAATGATATCCACCTGTCAAACAGGTGCAGAAGAATTACTCTTTGGGTGTCAGGTGCGCCTCCCCACCATAACCCTATAGAGGTACTCTTGATGAAAGCAAGAATAGGCCCTTCTGTAAAAAATGCAATGATATGCACCTGTCAAACAGGTGCAGAAAAATTACTCTTTGGGAGTCAGAGGTGCCTTGCCACTGTAACCCTATAGAGGTACTCTTGATGAAAGCAAGAATTGGCCTTGCTGTAAAAAATTGCAATGATATGCACCTGTCAAACAGGTGCAGAAAAATTGGTATTTGGGTGTTACTTGTGCCCATGAAACCTATACCAAAAACATTCCTCCAGATGAAATGATTGAACACCCTCAAAACTAGGCAGCCTTGAAGTCCTGCAGAGATTCCACATCCCAAAAAGTCTTAATCAGTGACATCGGCATCAAGAGCTTCATAGCTGGTAATCCAGGACTGATTCATTTTTATAAAAGTCAAACGGTCCACGGAGTCTGTGGACAAACACATTCTATGATCAGTAAAGAAACCTCCTGCAGAACTGAATGCCCGTTCTGAAAGCAAGCTGGATGCAGGGCAGCCCAACAACTCAATAGCATACTGGAAAAGTTCTGGTCAGTGGTCTATTCTCATGACCCAGTAAGTCCGTGGATCTTCAGCTGGAAAGCTCTCCATCTCTGTTTTGGCCCTGAGGTAATCGTCCACCATGTGATGCAGACACTGCCGATGGGATGTGGAAGCTGACAGCCCTGGGTGGCGAGTACTAAAAAAAATCCAAAATGCCTCACTTAAGGGGACGCCTTCTCCAACGCTCCTCTCTTGACCAACAGAAGACTCAAAACTACGTTTTCCACCACACTGTAACCTAGTGAAGTCAGGAAAAACGTTCAATAAAATCCTCTTTAACGTGTCCTCACAAGATTTTATCTTCTGCACTCTCTGTGGGGATGGAATGAGTTCTGAGACCTTCCCTTTATAACGGTGGTCAAGGAGGGTTGCCAACCAGTAATCATCCTTCTCCTTTATGCCACATATTCTTGGGTCCTTTCGCAGGCTTTGAAGCATGAGGTTGCCCATGCGCCTCAAATTTGCAGAGGCTTGAGAAGCAGACTCCTCGGGGTAACACAGGATGACAGCATCTGGAACTTCCTCCTCCCAGCCACGTACTACTCCCAAGGGTCCTGGGTTGGAAAGCCATCGCTTACAGATTAACGCATGTCTTCCTCTTCTTCAAAGTCTATGAAAGTGCCAGAATCCTCCTCCTCATCCTCCTCCCCTCTCTCCTCCTGTTCTGTGACATAGGAATGATGGTATCTGGATAAAGTGGGCCTTGAGAAGAAAGGAAATCCTCCTCTTCCTCCTGCTACTCTGCTTCTAGTGCCCTGTCCATAATGCCACGCAGAGTCTGCTCCAGCAGGAACACAACAGGGATTGTGTCACTGATGCATGCATTGCTACGGCTAATGGTGACAATACAGTGCATGCAAAAATATCTCAAAAGCATAAACCGCGCTATGTTACATATAATAAATAAAAGCAGCCAGCACAGCCGAAGACAAACAGCACAAAAATCAAGAGTAAAAAATGCAGCGCTTAAATTCAATTAAACTGTGAAAAAGAATAAACTGTGAAATATTGTGTATCAACAATACTAAAACATTGATGTGATAAAGTCCACCACGTGAATAATGATTAGCATCAAATGTCAATGGAACCTTTAAAAAATATCTTTAGGACCAATGGCACCAATGGAAACATGTTGAAAAGAAATGCTGAGAGGCGCAGTAGTGATGACAGCACTCGACCCAAGGGTCGAGTGCTGCCATCACTACTGTGCCTTTATATGTCCATGAGGCCTTTTTGACTGCTTCTGAAATGTGAGTGTTCAATTTTACCTTTCTTTTATTGAAACATTCTCAAAACGATATCAAACTATGTGGAACTTTGTTTCATTCCTTGGTTTCAACGTGTGGGATTGTGAATCTCCTCTCTCCATCTGAACCATATTTTCCCGCTCATGAGAACATCCTGTTGACCAGTACCGTTCATAGTTCACATTGCGGTCGTGGTTATCTGGATTGTTGACGGTTCCATATAGCATACAGTGTTTATCACTATAAGCTTGGTTGACTTAAGAGGTATATGCCCCTTTAAGTCCACTATCTCCGGTAAGCCTTCTCACAAGATTTCCTTCCTTTTCAACATTTCCTCTCAGCATCTCTTTTCAACATGTCTCCATTGGTGTTATTGGTCCTAAAGATATTTTAGAAAGGTTCCATTGACATTTTATGCTTATCATTATTCACATGGTGGACTTTATCACGTCAGTGTTTTAGTATTGTTGATACACAATATTTCACAGTTTATAATTTTTCACAGTTTAATACATTTAGGCGCTGCATTTTTTTCCTCTTGAATACAGTGCATGCATCCTTAATGATCAGCCATTGGCATGGGTAAAAAAAGCCAAGGCAGTCTGAGCCTGTCTTTGTGCTGTACTGGCACAGGTACTCGTTGACGGCGCTATGCTGCATGTATAGCTGCTGTAGCATTCCCAAAGTTGAGTTCCACCTGGTTGGCATGTCACAAATCAGTAACGCACGCAAAACTATATGGCGTTAAACTGGCAGTAAGGCATGCAAAACGATATGGCGTTAAACTGGCAGTAACGCACGCAAAACTATATGGCGTTAAACTGGCAGTAGCGCACGCAAAACAATATGGTGCTAAACTGGCAGTAAGGTACAGAAAACGATATGGCGTTAAACTGGCAGTAACGCACATGCAAAACTATATGGCGTTAAACTGGCAATAACGCACACAGAAGTAAATGGAGTTAAATTGGCAGTAATGCAATGAAATAGACTGTGTTCAACCATCACTACACTGATGCTATCTGAATTGTCCCTACTCTAGCTATACACTAATGTCAAGATTATTGACACGGTCTCACTACACTACACTGAAACTATCTGAGCTGTCCCTACTCTAGCTGCACACTATGCAAAGCTGAATGATGGTCCTCCTCATTACACTCACACTATCCCTAAACTGACACTAAACTAATATTCTACACTGGCAATTGAAGGAAAGTATAGCACACTAACTAACTGATAGCACTGAACATAGCCCTGTTCTATCTCTCCCCACGCCAAAATCACACTGAAAATGGCTGCCATTGAAAGAATACTTTTATACTGTGGGGCAGAATTGAGCCATGATTGAATAAAGTCATGATAACAGTGTCCAATCATGACTCTGACAGTGCTCTATGCCCTGATTAGCTGAATATTTCACTGCTTCAGCCAATCAGGGCTTTTCAATGCACTGTTCAGCGCCGCAATGCATTGTGGTCAGTTTGGGGGGCCGAACAAATGGTCGAATGACCTGTTTGTTCGACTGTTCGTCGAATGACCGAACAACGAAAGTTCGGCCCGAACTTATGCTCGGGCTGAATCACCCATCCCTACTTAAGAGTCTCTTAATGAAGATAAAAGAGGAGAGCGCAAAAGCTGGCCTGAAATTGAACATTAATAAAACTAAGATCATGGCAACTGGTCCCATCACTCCTTGACAAATAGAAGGAGAAGAAATGGAAACAGTGACCGATTTTATGTTCGTAGGCTCCAAGATCACGGCAGATGGTGACTGTAGCCATGAAATTAAAAGACGCTTGCTTCTTGGGAGGAAAGCAATGGCAAACCTATACAACATTATAAGTAGCAGAGACATCACCCTACCGACAAAATGCCGTATAGTCAAAGCGATGGTATTCCCAGTAGTAACCTATGGCTGTGAACGTTGGACCATAAGGAAGGCTGAACGCTGGAGAATTGAAGCTTTTGAACTATGGCCTTGGAGAAGACTCTTGAAAGTCCCTTGGACGACAAGAAGATCAAACCAGTCAATCCTGAAGGCGATCAACCCTTAATTTTCACTGGAAGGTTAAATCCTGAAGCTGAAACCCAAATACTTTGGCCACCTAATGCCCCGTACACACGGTTGGAATTTCCGACAGAAAAAGTCCGATGGGAGATTTTCATCGTATATTCCGACCGTGTGTATGCCCCATCGGACTTTTTACGTTGAAAATTCAGATGGACTTAGATAGAGAACATATTCTATATTTTTCCAATGGAACAAATTCCTATTGGGAAAACTGCTAGTCTGTATGCTGTTCCGACGTACCAAAAATGACGCATGCTCTGAAGCACGTACGAGACGTCGTAGGTGTTGTCCCGCCGTACGTGTTGTAAGTCACAGCGTTCTTAACAATCGGAATTTGGTGTGACCGTGTGTATGCAAGACAGCTTGAGCGGAATTCCGTCGGAATTCTGTCGGAAAAACCTTCAGAGTTTATTCCGACGGAAAAACCAGTCATGTGTACAGGGCATAATGCTAAGAGAGGACTCACTGGAAAAGATCTGGTGCTGGGAAACATGGAAGGAAAAAGGAGAAGAGGATGACAGAAAACAAGATTGATAGATAGCCTCATCGAACCAATGAACATGAAGTTAAGCAAGATCTGGGAGCCAGCGGAGTACAGAAAATCCTGGAGCGCTATGGTCTATAGGGTCACAAACAGTTGGCCACGCCTGAACAACAAAAACAACAACGGATGATTTAAATATTTGTATCACTGTACCATTTGGATTCTTGTGTATGTTCTGCTTTCTACTTTATTTTGAATGAAAAAATATTGAACAAGAAATGTTATATTAAAGAGTAGATGAGACAAGGTGAAGTGATCAGCACTGAGAGTACTGGGTGATATTTGGCACGAGTAAATTCACTATATGTGTACGTTTTCCTTTGTGAGTTCTGAAAAATTGGAGCATACTACACTATATTTTTCTTTGTGTGTTTTTTGTTTTTTTTCTTCCTTTCCTTTTTGAATATAACAACAATTTAAGGAAGAGTGGGCACACATTAATGATTGTTTTCATCAAGCTTTATTTTGGGCCACACATGTGTAGGGTCATTCCATTTGGTGAAAGCATATAAGACCCTATGGACTATAGCAAATATTGGAACAAAACATTTTAGGGCTGATCTCCATTTTTGACCTTAATGGGGAGAAAATTCAAAAGAGCGGGATACTTTTTTTTTTGTTTTTTTTTTGTTACAAATTAAGTTGTAACAGTGTATGGGGTTTTGTTTGGAAAGTTCCATTCATACTAAAATGAATGTTAAAAGCAAATAAAAATTTGAAGTACTTTCAAATGACATTTGTCAATTCTATGTAGGCATTATTAAGATTAAGAGATTTTTTTTTGTATAACATTTTTCATACATACCAGTGTAGACCAGCTTAAGTAAATATAAGCAGTCTAACTTGGTAGTAAAGCCAGGATCAAGAGCAGCTTCTCTGAAATAACTATAGCTTTCACTCGTAGATAATGAGGTAGTCAAGCAAAGCAGCAACATCAATAAAAAAAAAAAAAAAGTAAAAAACTTTCACAAAAACTCAAAAATTAAATACAGTATATGACTATTTTTTTGTACAGAAAATACCTAAAAACTTAAAGTTAAATCACATTCCAGTAGCTAGAATATTGCACATTCTGTATAGATTATGGATCCAGATATCTAAATATGACCTTAGAAAGAAGAATTGGGAGCAGAGGACTCAATGGAGAACTCTCTAGTAATAGACAAAGTTTGTTGGGTACCTCATCCTAGGAATAGACTACACAAAAAACCCTAACATGCTAAATTGAAGGACTTTCAAAAAAGAAAAAAAAAAAGTATAGAAAAGTTTTATTATACAAATTTTAAAATAAATGGACATAAACATTGTACAAGCATACCACAAATATAAGATACAAAAATAAAAATATATGATGCTACTCTTATGCCCCGTACACACGGTTGGACTTTCCGACGGAAAATGTGCGATCGGAGCTTGTTGTCGGAGATTCCGACCGTGTGTGGGCTCCATCGCACATTTTCCATCGGATTTTCCGACACACAAAGTTTGAGAGCAGGCTATAAAATTTTCCGACAACAAGATCCGTTGTCGGAAATTCCGATCGTGTGTACACAAATCCGGCACACAAAGTGCCACGCATGCTCCGAATAAATTAAGAGACAAAAGCTATTGGCTACTGCCCCGTTTAAAGTCCCAACGTACGTGTTTTACGTCACCGCGTTCAGAACGATCGGATTTTCCGACAACTTTGTGTGACCGTGTGTATGCAAGACAAGTTTGAGCCAACATCCGTCGGAAAAAATCCATGGATTTTGTTGTCGGAATGTCCGATCAATGTCCGACCGTGTGTATGGGGCATTAGTGTATATTCGTATCAACCCCACTGCAGTCAGGGGATGAGTAGCAAGCTGTAGCTTCAGTGGGGTTTATGACAATATAAGAGTAGCAATATATATTTTTCTTTTTGTATCTTATATTTGTGGTACACTTGTACAATTTTTTATGTCCATTTATTTTTAAATTTGTATAATAAAACTTTTTGATATTTTTTTTATCTTTTTGGTACCGTGAAAGTCCTTCAATTTAGCATGTTAGGGCTAAATATAACCTTGTATGAACCTAGTAGATGACATCTTTACCAGTATTACAATATGTGATGAAAGAAAGCTTAACGTAGAACAAAGCAAGATCATAAACCAATGTTCCACCCATCAACGCATTTTGCAAATGAACTTCTCTTCTTTGGGGGGTGTGACGGGGGGCACCCAAATTGTAAGTTGTTGCTCTTTATACAAATCATCATGTTATAGTTGTACAGAGAAATAAATAAAATCCAAATAATCTGATATGACAGATATGTAATTACAAACTCCAAAATAAGTTCATAATTCACTAAACATGCATCTTTCAAATATGCAAATATGAAATCTCATACCAAAGTCGTTCAATGAATACAGTATAAATCACAAATATGTGTGGTATATGTGCATCTCTCGTTTTCCATCCCAGCAACTTTAAGCGCCTAAAACATAAATTGAAAAGAGCTGGATAAACATTCACAAGGCAAGCACAGGTAGTGGCAAAAAAAAAAGTCAGTAATGAAATTGGAGATTTTTCACCCATGTGCCTGATTATAGTTGGATGGACAACTATATCCTTAGGCAATTGAAGATATCATTTGATGAGCAGTTTCTGTGGAGAAAGTGATATATTTTCCAGCTGATTGCTATTGTTTTCCTAAAACGTAAGCCAGAGCTTAAGTGCACTTCCTTCATAAGCCAACCATCTATGTTCTACTGATCTGAAGGTTAATGCCTGTCTGTAGAAGGAATTAGAAAGACTGCATGATAACTGGATCATTCATAGATAGAAGGCCACCATCTGGGGACCACAAGAATCTTAAAGTGTATGTAAAGCCCAAACTTTTTTTCTTTTTTTTAGTTTTGGAAGGGAAGGTTTAGATCCCCTATCAGGTTTTTATTGCCGTCTGTGTTTCTATTAGATATTGCCCTCTTTGATTGATTGAGTGACCATTGTCTCTATGACTGAAACTAAAGGTAAATCCCAAATTTTGAATTGATAACATCAGAACCGGAATCGAGGGGACATTTTCACACAGGGACACTTGTTCTGGAGACAACTGTCTACAATGTAAATAATTTCCTCCAATTAGGATATATTTCCTATTACCTGTTGTGATTACAGGACTGGGAATAAGGAAAAAGCTCCACAGTGGAACACAACTGGCTAAAAATCATATTTTAAAGTGGTTCTAAAAGCAGAAGTTTTTTTTTATCTTAATGCATTGTATGCATTAAGATAAAAAAACCTGAGTGCAGTAGCTCCCCCCAGCCCCCCAATACTTACCCAATCCCCATCTCGATCCAGCAATGTTGCATGAGAGTATTGGCTGTCCAGGACTCTCCTTCCTCTTTGGCTCCCACTGCAATCAGTCAGTGAGCCAATGAGAGAGAGGGGGTGGGTCCAAGTCATGGGTCTATGTCTGAATGCACAAGCAGAGCAGCGGCTCAGCTCAGGTGCCCCATAACAACCTGCTTACTGTGGATGCACTCAGCAGGAGGGAGGAGCCAGGAGCGCCGGCGAGGGACCCGAGAAGAGGAAGATCGGGGCTGCTCTGTGCAAAACCGCTACACAGAGCAGGTAACTATATCATGCTTGTTATGTTTAAACAAAAAAAAAACCAAGACTTTACTATTATTTAAAATTAAACATATCAGAGGTGAATAATGTTCAAGAGAACAAGTTTTATCTGAACTATAGTGAGCCATCATTTCAAAGTATTTGTTGGTTTTATGTTTATTTATTTGCAGCCTACTACTTCTTTCCCCTGGCAACTGGCTGGGTTAGCTTTCCAAGAACAATTTACACTATGGACCCAGTGTGGTGCTGTGCATAACAAAACACCATCAGTAGAGGCGCACGGCGAGGCGCACTGCACATTTGCATGTTTAAAAAATGGTGCACCGGTAACAGAGCTCGAATCCCTCATTTACTATAGCGATCTCGGCGCACGGGAGAATGCAATTAAAATCTTGCAACTGCAATGTAGATTTGCAAATTTTCTTTAAAGCCGTACATCTTTGAGGCAGCATTTTGGATACATGCTACAGATGCACCACTTTACAGGCATAGTAAGCCCCCCCCCCCAAGTTACTAGCTTTTAATCAATTTTGCATTTTTAAAGGCACTTCTCCTTGTTTCATTTTTGGGGTTGTCCAAATTGGTGACACTGATATATGTCCCTCAGGGTGGGACCTAGGTCCCCACACCCATTTTAAGGCCAATAACTAGAATATAAGCCAGCCAAGTGGGGGCTAGCAAAATTAACAAGTCAGTTCCCATAGACTGCAGTGGTATTTGTTGTATAACTTTTGCCCTTGTTAGGCTGTTTGTTTGCCCCTCTGGACCGGGGGGGGGGGGTGTTTGTCCCATCTGTAATTTTTTAGCATGCTGGAAGATGTGCTTAATTTTGGACAAGGGGGTGGCTTATTTTGTGCTAGCTGCATTTGGGTTGGTCTGGGCATGCTCAGGGACTTTGTTTTTTTGCTCTGGCTTTTGGAGTGTGAAATGCATTTGGGTTGGTCTGGGCATGATCAGGGACTTTGTTTTTTTTGTGCTTTTTGTGTGTGAAAAGCACATGGACTTTTCTGGGCATGCTCAGAGAGTGTGTTTTTTGGGTTAGTAATTTAAGGACATCCTTAACAGGTGTACCCACTTTGAAGTAATGTCTCTACACTGGGTGAACTTGCATTTTGTGTGTTTCATGGACTGTGCATGTGTTTTCAATTGCCTCAATAGCATACAAACCTATGTTATATAAAGCTTGCAGATAGCATTCTTTACCTTGTCCTGAAAAGAGGCCAGATTGCTTGATGGTGTATATGTGTGTACATTTGGGTGTCCTTATAGAGTTTTTAACATGTATTTTCTCTTTGTATTTTGTTTGTTATGTCTTTGCAAGTATTTTTTACTTTTGTTTCTTTATTTTTTTTGGGGGGGGGGATTTTCCATTAAATATTTTTGATGTCGTCAATGTGTGTTGTTTGTAGGTTGTTAGTTTCATTTTGATTTAATTGTCTGTGCTGCATTATTTTGCAAAACCTTCCTCAAGATATTGTGACTAATAAATGTTTGAATCCTTAAGAGACTGTCCGTTTGTGGGTGCAGTCCTTTTAACTCCTGTTAATTTCCTTTGAAAAATGGTCAGACCTCAAAACCATATTCTGTTAGTGTTTCAAATGAACATACATGTGTTTTTGCTTTGCTAATGTATTTTGCACCCCCCCCCCGCACACACACACAATTTTCACGCAACAGATTTCCCAGCTGCAGCTTAACTAGGCTGATTGTCATGGCATAACAAAAAAGGTGTGATTCGTCTAAAAGGTACTTTCCTGGTGCCTTCATGGCAGCATATACATGGATTATGTGTATTCTGCCATGGATAGGCACCAGGAAAGGAAAATTACGGAGAGGTGATTATTCAATTTTCCATTTTAGCGCAGTGGTTCTCAGCCTCAGTCCTCAAGTACCCCAACAGGACATGTTTTTGGAATTTATCTTAGCTGTCCAAAATACCAAGCCATTGGGGGTGATTTAAAGCACCTGTGCAAGATGAAGGAAAACCTGAAAACATGGCCTGTTGGGAGTACTTGGGGATGGGTTTGAGAACCACTGATTTAGAGCACTAGAGCACTAATCTAATTGTGGGCATTTGAGAGAAACCAAGTGAATGTTAGAACCCCTGCTTGTCTTTTTTTAGGTTGGGCTTTGTGTCCCTTTTCTGAAAATTGGCTTCACTTCCTGTCACATAGCCAAACAGGGAGTGAGGGTAAAACCCTACCAATGTCTTTCCTTGGGGACACACAGGTCAATATAACTAGTGTCCCCATTAGGCAAATTGCACTCTAGCACTTTGTTGTGTACACCACAATTATTATGTATTTTGGGGTTTATTAAAGGCAAATCCACTCTGCAATACAAGTGTACTCGCTGTAAATCTGAGGGGAAGCACTGGTGATTTTATCATCCAATCATGTAGAAGCAAAGATGCTGTTTTTTTAATTTCATTGCATGTCCCCCCTTTGATCTCCAGCAACTTCACTTCCAAGTGCACTTGTAGTGCAAAGTGGATTTGCCTTTAGTAAATAAACTCCAAAGTCCAAGATACCTAATAATTTGGGGTGAACACAGCAAAATGCTAGAGTGCAATTTACTTAATGGGGAAACTATTTAGATTGACCTGTGTGTCCCCAAGGAAAGACATTGGTAGGATTTTACCCTCACTTCCTGTTTGACTATCTGACAGGAAGTGAATAAATTGGAGGAGAAACTGGCAAAATTTGGGAGGTGTTTTCACTCTATCAGGGGTGCAGACATCCCCAAAACTGACAAGACTTCTAATCCTTCTGCACTCTATCCCCAAGCAAAAATAAGAAAGGATTTAATTTAGTTTAACTTTGCAAAGACACAATCCTAAGTTCAACTGTGATGCATGTCAGTTGCCTTACACTAGAAACATTTGCACATTAAACAAACACAAATGTGCCCAGGGTGTGTCACTGGTCATCTCCTGAAGAGGAAGGACCTCACTTACCACTCTATGGTGCAAGACTCCTGGCGGGGCCAAAAGGCTTAGTGGACCCCTCCCATCATGGCTAGCTAAAGCCAACCATCAAATACTAGGTTAGGGGCTCTATCGAAAGGAGAGGCCCACAGGCTGATGAGGAAGGAACCTAGGGGTGCACATCATCCCCTTAAACTTCAGGGTAGACCCGAAAACCCACACCCTACCATCCAGCGAGTAAAAAAAAAGACAAATAAAGTGCAGGTGTCTAAAACAATGGCTAGACCTTGCGGCCCAGTAACAAAAATTGCCCTGATTTTGTCCAACCGACCTAGCTTACCCGATCGCGTCAATTCCGACTGTGTGTGGACAATTCCGACGCACAAAGTGCCACGCATGCTCAGAAGAAATTCCGAGACGGAACAGCTCGGTCTGGTAAAATTAGCGTTCGGAATGGATAGAGCACTTTCGTCACGCTGCAATGTAAAAAATGGTTTAATACAGCGCACTCTCTTCTTCTTTATAATGTGACAAGAATTAAGTAGTTTTGCTGCTCATATTCACACAGACTTCTCACAAACTTCTTTCTTTATTATTTATCATGATTCCCTCAATATATTTTGATTTGTCACATCTGACCAAATTTATTTTTTGTTGTTTTATTTTTGTTTTTTGTTTTTTCAAGGCTGATTTTTTTTTTTTGGGGGGGTTTGTATTTTTTTCAAGGCTGATGGTTTTTTTTTAATTTTTTTTTTTACTCCATAAAAATTTTTGTGTGTGTTTTGTGTGTCAAGTTACCACAACACCATTGATATCTTGTATTATTTAATCTCAAGGAGATTGCTTGGTGTTGGTGTCCCTTGTTAATATCACATTGTAGTTTTGAAATGTACCTGAATCCTTACAAACAAACTGTCCTTTTTGAAGGAAAACACACATAGGCAAGTATAATTGAAACAAAAATTCCTTTATTAAGGGCTCAGAACCAAACAAAGAGGGAGGCAACGCAGGATAAACATCATAAATTGGCTAAGCCTTGGACCCCCAGGGCACACATCAATTCTTTTCCTGCAAAATTGGTGGCCTGAGGAGTCCATATCTAAGGGAGTGCAGTCTGGTCCAGAAGTCCCAGAGATCCGGAAAGCAGCAGATGACATGTATTGTCCCCAGGCTGTGGTACTACAAAAGACTGCATCTTTTGCCAGACCAGACTGAGCCCAGGGCCATCACTCTCTGGTCTTCTTTCCACGCTTCCTTCCCGGCTGTGGCTCTGGTGTTGGAGATGTGGCAGGAGGAGGAGTAGGACCTGGAGGAGGAGGAGTAGGAGTAGGACCTGGAGGAGGAGGAGGAGGAGGAGGACTATGTGTGAGGTCACAAATGTGGGTAGCACATGTTATTTGGCCCCTCAACCCCTTATTGAGAGCTTCCAAAATTAAGGACTCACACAGGAGTCGTTGGCCCTCCTCCATCTGCATCATTTTGCAGGCAGTTATGCCAGCAAAGTCCTCCTCCACACTGTGGGGGGTTCTCAGGGCCTCTGTAGCCTTCCAAAAGAGGCCTATGGCAGCCTCCTCCAGGTTACTCCCCTTTCTGCCACTTTGTCTTTGAAGGTGTAGGGGAGGGACCTGGGTATCAGGCAGCCTGCTTGGCCCAGCCACTTCCTGGCTGAGACTTCCCTGTGTATGAAAAAGGGACATGGTTTTAGTTTTTGCATCATTAATCACAATCATAAATTTGTACTCCAAACTAACATCTAGTTAACATCATTGATTGGACAACCATGAGGATTTAGAGGAATGCTATACCTGGCTCAAGCTGGGCTCCTCCACATGTTGCTGCCTGGAAGGCCCAGGTTGGGCGTCAGAAGCCTCAGCTAGGGGGGAAGGAAGCGTGGAAGGAAGATTGGAGAGTGCTGGCCTGGGTTCAGTCTGACCTGCCAGAAAATGCAGTCTGTCATAGTACCACAGCCTGGGGACATAAATGTCATATGCAGCTCCTGATCTCTGGGAATCCTGGACCTTCTTGTGCTCCCTTAGATAAGTACTCCTCAGGCCACCAATTAGGATCTTCAAATAGGTGATGTCTGCCGTGGGGATCATCGACTTCACAAATTCTAACAAATTATCCAGCGCTGCCTTCCTCTTTGTTTGGTTCTTATATTCAGGGTGGTTTATCTCCCATAGACAGGGTAGCTCCCTGAACATATCAATGAAGATTGGCATAAAGTCCTTATCTTTCAAGATATCCATTTTCATTGCAAGACACAACACAAGACAAACCCTAATGTCAGCCTAAAGTCTTCTAAACTTGTGCAAATACAGGCCTTAATCTAGAAGCAGTATAGGCCCAATGTTAAATCTTACCTTCGCAATCACGATCGGCGCCTCCGTTTCTCCTTCTTCTGCTCACAGATCGTACGTACTACGTACGCGTGTTACGCTTTATAGACACTGCGCATGCGTGAAACTATGCCCTCCCCTGACATTCTTTCTATCTATTCCCCGCCCCTTCTCGTTCATCGCAGTGGGGGAAGAGCACATGGCGGAGACACAGCAGGTGTCAGATAATTACAGCAACGAGGAGGAGGAGGAGGAAAGCCCGGAGCCAGAAACGTCCTGATCCAGAAGGAGATGATTTAAGGCATCAAATATGTCCTTTGGGGAGATGTTGGAGATGGTCGACATCCTGAAGAAGGCCGACTATGACGGGATGTATGGACCTTACCCCAACCTCAATGTCCGAAAGGCCAAGATCATGGCGAAAGTGGTCAAAAGTCTGCACCGGAATTTCAGGGTACGACGATCGAAAGATCAGCTCAGAAAACAGTGGTCGGACCTCAAATTAAGAGAGCACGAGCAGTACAGAAAGATCCGGAGAGTGCTGCAAAAAAGTAAGTAGTTGTGCTGTGTTCCTATTCTTTTTATGTTTATTACGTTTGTGCTGCTCCATGTGCTTTTCTTAACTGTCATCCAGTTTAAAATGTCAACTTTCATGTTCATGGGCACATTATTCGTTAATATCAAACATTTTTCTTTCGGCCTAGAAAACACCATTGTTTTGGCCATATGCATTTGCCCACATTTTTTAGGGCCTACTTGTCTGAAAATAATTTGGTTGTGTAGATGGGTTTGTTACTAGAATGAAATGCAAACTAGATTCTGTGTAAGGAGAGGACACTCAGCAGCTGTTTACACATCTGGACGCTGGAGCACTAGTGTGGGACACAAGAACACCCTTTTTATTAGGGGGCCCACACGGGTGCTCCAGTGTATACTATAGGGGTGTCTCCATCTGTGAAGCTTGTACAAAACAGGTAAAGTATTGAAGCTTGACAAAGGACAAGAAATATGTAACATCTTGGAACTCTGCCAAAACAGACAATTGTACCCCATTTCCAAGCAATGTTTCAAATTTATAGTTCTGCCATCAAATATCTGTGTGCTAAGTATACCTATTTTTTTTTAACATAGGAGATAAAAGACTCAGAGGACACCCCTCATCCGAGGAGACCAGAGACCCCCCCACCTCTGGAAGAAGGGGAAATCCACCCAAGACAAGCAGAGCAGGAGGAGGAAGACGTGGGGGAAATTGGCACCACAACAGGTGAGTGTCTGCGACCACAGGCTCAGGTAAGAGATGGATGCCGGCATATTTATAATACATGTTTTTTTTTGGTTTGTATCTTTTTAGGTGATCGTGATGTTGTGGGTCCAGATCCTTTCACCTCGGAAAGTGCACAGATCCTGATCGGGGAGATCATGGGGTGTAATAGGGACTTGGAAAACATCAAGAAAAACATCAATGACGTTCTTCAAAAAATGAAGGACATCATTGATGTTTTAGGGGGAGTTTGAAACCCCTCCAAATTCCTTTGTTTTTTGTGTGCTAAAAATTTTTGACATTCTTTGACAAATTTGAGAAAAGCCAAATTTTGAAGATGCACACAGTGTGTCAACATGTGCTATCTGCCATCACGGGAGATCAATGGACGCATTTTGGGGGTGCAACCCATTCCTCAATAATAAAGTAGCTGTGAGGAAGGGGTTGCACCCCCAAAACACGTCCCTTGATCCCCCGTGATGGCAGGTAGCACATGTTGACATTCGTAAATTTGTGTGCATCTTCAAAATTTGGCTTTTCCTGGGGTGACTTCACCCCATCTGAAAGCAATATCAAACACAGTTTGTAAATACTCATGTCTGATATTGCCTTCAAGTTCTACCAAATGTGAACTTTGTAAGTTCAAGATTTGTGTCTTTCTTGTTGATTTTAAACATGCCTGTTTTAATGGACATTTCTACTTTTTCTAATGTGACCCCAAAAATTGTTATACAACAAACATGTTGGTTTGTTTTAAAAACCTTTTCTAAATGCACATGTGATTGTGCTGGTATTAAAAAGATTGTTAATCAAGAATGTGTGGATTATTGTCTCAACGCTACAACACTTGTGGTGCTCTAATTGGTGTTTTCTGTGACAATGTGTGTTATTTCCTAAGGACAAATCCACTTTGCACTACACATGCAGTTTCAAGTGCACTTGTAGTGCAAAGTGTCTTTGCCTTTAGTAAATAACACCCAACAGTGCTTTGTAAGGATACACAATCACGGCATTTTCAGGACTCACCACATTTCTGTCAGGGTCAGCTAAAACGAACACAAGCAGTAAATGTCACCAAAGATTTGAGTAGTTATTTGTTTTTCATACATTGTCTAAGGTATCTTAGCCGGACATCACGGGCACTGGGGGGGCAAGCCAGGACGGCCACTTTCAAGCGCCGTCAGGGTTGTTTCATTTTGAATTCCAGCCTCAGGCCCAACTGAGCCAGCATAGTTGGCAGAATGTTGCCATAAAAAGTTGTGTAGAACACAGCACGCCAGGATTATATGATTCAGTTTATACTCCGCCATATGTATGGGTGTAAGAAATAGGTGGAACCGGCTGCCCATGATTCCAAACGTGTTCTCCACCACTCTTCTGACTCTGGCCAGCCGGTAATTAAAAACCCTCTGGTCCGGGGTGAGGGTCCTCATCGGGAATGGCCGCATAAGATGGTCCCCCGGCGCAAACGCTTCAGCCGCAACGAAGACTAATGGGAGTCATTCCACATTGTCTTCTGGAGGTGGCAAGTCCAAGCTGCCATTCTGGAGACGCCTGTAGAACTCCGTCTGGGCGATGACTCCACCATCGGACATCCGGCCATTCTTCCCCACATCCACATACAGGAACTCATAAGTAGCCGACACCACCGCCAACATCACAATACTATTGAACCCCTTATAATTATAATAGTATGACCCTGAGTTGTGTGGTGGGATGATGTGGATGTGTTTCCCATCAATTGCCCCTCCACAGTTAGGAAAGTCCCACCCCTGGGCAAAGTGGGAGGCCACAGTCTGCCATTCCTGTGGCGTGGAAGGAAACTGTGGAGTCAAACAAAAAAAATTTTGTCATTTTGCACATAAACAGGGAAAGCAGATTAGACACAAACATTCTTGGCCAACATCAAGATAACATTTATTTGAGGGAGTTTTTAAAGACCAAAGTATAAGGTACACCTATCAGATCCCCCCCCCTCATGGGCCATTTCTAACATTATGGGGGGGGGGACTCTTGGACAGGTAACCCTCTCCACTTCATTGAGAGATGAATGCCTAAATAATGGGTATTACTTTGAACAGCCCCTCCTTAGTTACACTATTGGCAGCCCACTGGACAGGTAAGAAGTGTCATAATACAAAGATATAAATACACAGTGTACACATTTGAGCACATTTGGACATTCTGCTATTACCTATCAAGATAATAATAGCATACAAAAACTTTTAACAGTCAGTAAATCTGACCACAAAAAAGGTGGGTATAATGTGTATGGGTTTGACAAAGTCAGCAGATAGATGATTGAGGATAGATAGAGAATTGGAGAATTGGTATGAGCTGACTTAGCAGTTGGGGGGAGGGAGGGTTAAAAATGATTTGGGGACCCACCCAAAAAAGCCCCTGGCACTCTGCCTGAATTTAAAGCACAAATCACATTTTAAAACATTTTAGGGGGTGTTTGGGGTAAAGCACTACTATGGAGCTGATAAAATACATTGTTAAGTGACTACATGAGGTGAATATAGGGCCAGGAGACCATGCTGGGGAGGTAAGTGAAGGCAAATATGCATGAAGGACAACACAAATAATTACCTAAAAATTCAGCATGCATGAGGACAAAGGGGACATTCACAGCATATTACAATCATGGTAATTAGGGAATGAGGAAAGAAATACAATATATTAGCAAACATTAAATACAATAAAATGTGATATTAAAGGATAAAAAACTTACCTTCATATACTCGTTCTGCAGGACCTGGATGATGGCAGAACAGGTCTCTGGGATAATGATCCCCAGAGCCTGGGGGGAGATACCTGTCGAGAACTTGAGGTCCTGCAGGCTTCTCCCCATCGCCAAGTACCGCAGGGTGGCGAATAGCCTCTGCTCCGGAGTGATGGCTTGCCTCATGCAGGTATCCTGCCTGCTAATATAAGGGGTCAGCAAAGCCAACAAACTGTGAAATACGGGGTCCGTCATCCGGAGAAAATTCCTGAAATCATCAGGATTATTCTCACGGATCTCACGGAGCAAAGGCATATGACAGAACTGGTCACGCTGAAGCAACCAATTCTTGGTCCATGAACTCCTCCCCACTCTGTTCATGGACTGGACTTGCGTCAAGGTAAGGACCCCAACACCAAACCCCCGCACAAAACGAACTCTACGAGGAGTACGTATACGCAACATGGCTAGAAAACGGTCGGCTGCTCAGAACGAAGTAACAGAACGCATTGAAGAACAGCAAGGCCTGTGAAGAGCGACTTGAAAGACAGTAACGAGCGGACAAGATCGCACTGAATAGTACAATACGAACTGACTGCACGCACTGAAGAGCAGATACAAACCCACAAGCACAAACTGAACAGCAGAAAATGATCTAAAAACCACAAGTCTGAAAAAGCGCGAATCGTCTCTCACCAAACTTTTACTAACACGAGATTAGCAAAAGGAGCCCAAAGGGTGCCGCGCTTGGTTCTGAACTGGCCTTTTCTAGTCTCGTCGTACGTGGTGTATGTCACTGCGTTCTTGGCGATCGGAAATTCCGACAACTTTGTGCGTGTGTACGCAAAACAACTTTGAGCCAACATCCGTCGGAAAAAATCCATGGATTTTGTTGTCGGAATGTCCGATCAATGTCCGATCGTGTGTACGGGGCATTAGAGTAAATTCCTATGCTAAAGACTTTTTTTTTCTGAAATTGTGTTTCTGGATATATCCTATGCCGAACTTCCCTCAAGTGGCTTGATATTTATGGAGGGAGCCAGTTAGCCTTGGTTGTAGAAACAGTGATTTAGCTCTTTAAGGAAAGTGTGGATGGCGTTGATTGAATTTGTGGCTGCATTAATCGCTACATTGTCTTAAGTGGTTTGTTCACAGCTAACAGTCTAAATAGGAGGCTAAACATGGGTAAACAAGCCATCAATATAGCAGTTAAATCCCCTATAATTAAATATATTGCCATAAAGAGATTATTACTCTTAAGATATTGTAAAGGGAATTTTAATCTAATTGTTACTTAGGGCAATTAAGGAATTAATTTGTCATATACTGTAACAGGAATGACAGCAATGACATACAGCCTCAAGGGTACTGTGTATTACATATCACTTTCATTTTCACATACATACACTTTGAACACAATCCTATGTTTAGCAGTATGTTGAATTATTTTGTTTAATTAGAAAAATTATTAGAGTGTTAAAATAAAAATAGAGGCAAATTTAAAAATGACATATATGTTGCAGTTTCTTAGTAGCATTAACAGCACATTTTGCTTTTCTGAGCCCCTATGCAACTATGTAATATGAGGACAGACCTAAAAAAAATATTCAATTTGCATCAAATCAAATTGGACAAGCTTTTGGGCTCCATGGATGATAGTAGATCTAAAAGAGATTGCACAATCATTATATATATATATATATATATATATATATATATATATATGTATAGTCAGACTTAATTGTATCACCTATTGATCCTGCCAGTAGATCCTCTATTGATTTTACACTTTCTTTAACAGGCCAACAAAAGTGGAATTTACAGGAGATGGCTTTTTACAGCAGAGATGTCTGTTTGATGTGCTTACAATGTTTTTTTTTTTTTTTTAATATGCTTTAAATGTATTTCCAAAAGAAAAAAAATTGTTGTCTTAGTTGCTCCTGTGTGCTGAGGTGGAAAATCTCTGGCACTTTCTGGCACTTGGTGAGCTGAATTGTGTACAGCAGCCAATACTAATGAATGGCTATACGTGACCATAAGAAAGTGTTCGGGGAGAAGCATTGCAAGCCCATGAGTTGGTAAAAGCCATATACGCATGCATAGATAAACATCATACACACATGCGCAGGTAAACGCCATGCATGGGTAATTTCAGAAACCATCAGAGGATGAATTGAGATAGGACAGAGTGCTCAATAACAGCTGAGAAATCCAGCACTGGTGACGACACCCATAGGCAACCATGTCCCAATTGTTGTCGACGCTTCTTCCTCTCCTCTGCAGCCACTGCTGGCAGACACAGAACCAGACTGGAATGGGCTGAAAATAGGTAAGCATGTACATTTTTTTTTCACAGGTTAGTCAGCATAGGTGATATGCCGCATACACACGGTCGGACTTTTCGACCGGACTGGTCCGACGGATGCCGACGGACCAAATCTGGCGGACAATCCGATCGTGTGTGGGCTTCACCGGACCTTCAGCAGGATTTCCCAGTCGCAAATCTGACGGACTTTAGATTTGGAACATGTTTCAAATCTTTATGTTGTAACTCCGCCGGACCCAGAAATCCGCTCATCTGTATGCTAGTTCGACGGACAAAAAGCCACATTAGGGCAGCTATTGGCTACTGGCTATCAACTTCCTCATTTTAGTCCGGTCATACATCATCACGTACGAATCCGTCAGACTTTTGTGTGATTGTATGTAGTTAAGTCCGTTCATTAGAAAGTCCGTCGCAAGTCAGTGGAAAGTCTGTCGGACGAGCTGTCGGACTTTTGTAGCCGAAAAGTCGGACCGTGTGTACGCGGCATTAGGAGGGGGGAGGGAACAGTTTAAGACTAGTTAGGTTTAGTCTGGAATTTTACTTTAAGAGTCAGCTACAGTGTGCAGTTCGAGATAGATGAAAACTGGGCAAATATCAACTCATTTGATATATCTGATGAAAGATAAACATGGGTAGTTTCCTTTCAATATGTTTTATTGTTTTGTACAAGCGATAAAATATCATAAACAGAAAGTCAAACAAACAAAACAGGGGGTTTACAATGGCATAACAGACAACAGAGGCCTATATAGTGCAATGAGATCATCCATCGAAAAGGGGCAATAAATTTTAACAATCGCAGAAGGACCAATCTGGCTGAAGATTATAATGTAGAGATTCTATATGGCATATAAAAGCTGTAATAGTGTGTCTGACTCAATGACAGCTAACCCCACTGGGTGGGCGATCTTTAGGAGGGCACCAGAGTAGGAAATCCAGTGTATGTTTGGTGACTGCTTACCTTTCTATATGCACCCAGTCAGGTTTTTTAAGGCATGTGCATGATTGATAGTTGTGCTAAGCGTGCTGCTTGGTAGTACCACAATAAATTGTGAACTCCTAACCCTCCCTGTGGTCTCGGTCTGTAAAGTATTCACCTCGAGAGGTGGTGTCCTGAGGAGCCCCATATGAATTTTATTATTTTTCTTTGGAAGATCCGCAGATGATCTTTTTTGAGGTCCTGTCATGCCATTTTTTCTATTACAAGGGATGTTTACATTCCTTCTAATAGGAGTAAAAGTGACACAATTTTTTTTTTTTTTTTAAAGAACAGTGTAAAAATAAAAAATAAAAGGTAAAATAAATTTTAAAAAATATATATTTTTAAACGCGCCCCATCCTGCCCAGCTTACGTGCAGAAGCGAACATATATGTGAGTAGCGCCCGCATTTGAAAACAGTGTTCAAACAACACATGTGAGGTAGAGTGAGAGCAATAATTCTCGCCCTAGACCTCCTCTGTGACTCAAAACATGCAACCTGTAGAATTTTTTAAACGTCGCTTATGGATATTTTTAAGGGTAAACGTTTGTCGCCATTCCATGAGCGGGCGCAATTTTCAAGCGTGACATGTTGGGTATCAATTTACTCGGCGTAACATTATCTTTCACAATATAGAAAAAATTGGGCTAACTTTACTGTTGTCTTGTTTTTAATTCAAAAAAGTGTATATTTTCCAAAAAAAGTGCTTGTAAGACTACTGCACAAATACGGTGTGACAGAAAGTATTGCAATGACCACCAATTTATTCACAAGGGTGTTAGAAAAAAATGTATAATGTTTGGGGGTTCTAAGTAGTTTTCTAGCAAAAAAAACTTGTAAACAACAAATCTCAAAAAGAGGCTTGGTCCTTAAGTGGTTAAGAAGGAAATATTCCTTTGTAACTTTTTTTTTCAATTATTTTTATTAAGTTTCAATAAAAAAATAAAACAAAAAGTACAACAGTAGCATACCGAGTACAACATGCAACTTTAATATAACACAGTAGTAAATTGCATTACATAACTGCAATTTTTTCTATTCGTTGTAGGGACTGCCTATCCTACTTCACACGGCCACGGCTCCCTGCATAGGTAAAGTGCAGGAGGGTTATATATTTTATCAGAAAGAGAAGAGATAAAAGTATAGAGAATAAAGAAACTAAAACAAAAAAGGCGAAAACAAATATAACTGTACCAGAGTTGGAGAAAGTCTCATATCTGAGTTGGTTAAGAGGTATCCATTGCTGAGGTTAAACGTTTTCAGGAAATCTAGAGGTCCAAGGTGACCACTGTTCATTAAAGGCCTGAACCGAGTTAGACTGAATAGCAAAATGCTTTTCGTAGGAATGTTGCGTTTTAACCCTTTGGACAACCTCCCCAGTATTAGGAACCAAGGCAGTTCTCCATTTGGCCGTGATTGTCAGCCGGGCCGCAATAAGTATGTGGGTTACTATGCTCCTAAATTGGGTTGGTACCATCTTTATGGTGAGGTTAAGAAGGGCCAATTGAGGATTCGGTTTAATGAAAAGCCATGGAGGAAATTAGTTTAAAAACTGCTTACCAGAAGCTGCGAATGCTTTTACAATCCCATAGTATGTGACTAATGCTGCCCTTTGCCCCACAGTGCCTCCAACAGGAGTTAGATTCTAAAGGGAGGATTAATGACATTCTTACCGGGGTGAGATAAGATCTATGTAGGAGTTTTAGCATAAGATCCCAATGATTAGTGCAATGGGAGTATTGGTAACATGTTTGGATTGCGTCTCTCCATTCAGTGTATGAATGTGTAGTACCTATATCCTTTTCCCAATTAGTCATATTAGAAGTTTTATTAAGGTTATTTTTATTTTGCAGGAGGGCGTAGAACCATGACAAACCTTTGGACTTGTTGTGCTTATATACGTCTTTTTGTATTTCATAGAATGTTGCTGGATGGGGGATTTGGAAATGCTGTAGCTGAATGAGGGCGTAGGCATGTGATGCCGGTTTATTAGAGAGCAAATCTCTATATGTTAGTATGTTTTTCTGTAACCAGGAGTCAATCTTAAGATCCGGGATTAGATATTCATAAATTTGGAGATGTGTTATCTCTTGGCGTGTTTTAGTGTCAGGATCTAGGCTTACATGAATCTTTTCCCACACAGAAAGGGTCACTGCAATTGAAGGGCATTTAGGGCAATTCAGTGGTATGTTTGTTAGGTTAGCTAAGAGTAAGGAACGTAGGTTTCTATTGTTTAGTATGAACTTTTCGATTTGTACCCAGAGTTTAGTGGATGTTTAGTGGATTTAGCGGTGGTTCAAACCAGGCCTTCATTTGGCCCAGTATGGCTGCTCGATAATAATGACGAATATTCAGGAAGCCTGCGCTTCCTGTGGACCTATGTCTTTGAATAGTGGAATATGGTACCTTAGGCATTTTACTTTTCCATATAAATTGTCTGAATAGCTTATCTGTGAGGTTGAAAAGGGATTCTGGTAAACAAATGGGAATGGTTCTGAAGTAATAGATGAGTTTAGGTAGGAGAAGCATTTTCAGGGTTGCTACTCTGCCTAACCAGGAGAGTTCATAGGAGGTGTTTTAAGTCACCTTTGATCATGTCTAATAGGGTAGGGAAATTTACTTCATATGTAGACGAAGTAGGGGAAGCTAGTTTGATGCCTAGGAAAGGAATTGTTTTCCCTTCCATTGGAAGGGGAACGGGTCATTAAGAAGGGATATTTGCCTTTTAGAGATATTTATAGGCAATATACAAGATTTAGTAATATTCAATTTATAGTATGAAATTGCACCATAATTTTGCAGTACTGTTTGTACTCTAGCCAGGGAAGTTTAAATGCGACAGAATGTTTAAAAGCTATTAGTACACCCCATTTTTTAACCGGTGCTGTGGCATTGAAGATATAAGGGAAGGCCTTATGGGAGCATTTAGGTTGTTTGTTTGTCATAAAATGAGTTTCTTGGGCACAAAGTACATCCCCCTGAAGCTTATTCAATTCCTTCCACATAGAACTCCTTTTGAACTGAACGAACGTGAACATTCATAAAGACAATTGATAGTGTTGTGGGTTCTGTAATATTGAGTGTTCTATGTGTGTTGCTGTAGTGTCAATAAACAAGTGAAGTATCATTTTGTTACCTGTAGGTGGTGCTGTTTGACCAGATATAGACAGCCAGTGTAGTCCTTTGCTGTTGAAATTTCTTGTAATGGACATCCAGCATAGAAGTAAGGTGACTCTTTCATAGTGCTCCTTAGGTACAGTTAAAACAGGAAAAACAAATAAAGTCATGAACAATAACAAGAACATAAAAAGGTGAAAAATTTCACTAAGTGCAAAGATTTCTGCAATGGTTTAAAGGGGGGAATGAGTTCCCAGTAACCTAGAGCAGACATCCTTCCAGAATAAGTAAAACCGGTGCATATAAGCAGCCTTAGGGCCTTGATAGCGCACTGATCACACTGTACTCCATTCTGGGGACAGTCTAAGTTGCGTTGGATCGGGTGGTGGAACACTGACGTCTTCTGGCAGCAGGTTCCATCTCCTAGCTAGGGCCAATCCATCTTCAATATTCGCGATAGCATGAGTGCTGTTTTCTCTTGTGATTAGAAGTTTTGTAGGGAATCCCCATGTGTATGGGGATTTTATGGTTTTGGAGCAATTTTGTGATAGAGGACAGGTTTTTGCGCGCCATCGTGGTATGTTGAGATAGGTATGCAAAAACAGAGATACCAGAATAGGGCCCGGAAGGGGTTGAATCTCCCTAGTAAAATGCATGAGTTCGTCTTTAACACGGAAGAAGTGGATGCGAGCAATGACATCCCTTGGTACCTTTTCAGGCAGGAATTTCAGTTTTGGAAGACGGTGGGCTCTGTCCACTATGGCTTCCCTATCCGGGGTATCAGGTAAAATGGCCGCTATGAAATCTTGGACGTATTGCCTGAGCTCAGCTGGGGTCATGGATTCCTTCACTCCCCGCAGTTTAATATTGTTCCTTTGTGACCTGTCCTCTAAATCTGCAATTTTTTCTTTCATAGCTTGCATGTTCCCTTCTTTGTCATTATGTGTGTCCACTAATTAGTTGTGTGCGACTGTGAACTCCCCCATCTTATCATCTATGTGGCTGATTCTATTTCCCATAGAGGAAACATCAAGCATCATGTCTCTGTGTAGTGATCCCCTGAGGGTTACTAACATGTCCCTCATCACTGTGTCTCTTAGCAGTTGCCCTGTAGTTGGGAATTCATTAATCTGCTCAATAAAATCTTTGGTGCTATTTTGTGAATCACATCTTCAGGCTCACCTGCAGATTTGTGTTCAGAGGACCTCTTCTGGGCTGATTTCTGTGGGTTATTGATGGGAGAGGAGCCTGGCGAGGATCCTGCTGCAGGATCGCTGCTGCTGTGAGGCGGTGAGCCCCTTTGGTTAGAAGCCAGACCCGAACGATTGCCGCCACGCTGTAGACAACGCCACAAGTCCGAGGCCTCAGCGCCATCTTGCGGCCTAGGGGTGCTCGTCGGCAGGTAGAAGTCGGTTAGCTTCCTTGGCCCCTTCTCCTTCTTTCTCTTGCCCATGGTGGCCGGGATTGTCCCTGGAGCACAACGTGCCTGGATAATGCCTCGGGATGCTGATTATGTCGCTGGATGGAGCTGGATGCTGGCGGGTCACACGGAGCTCTCTCCTTACACAGCCATCCGCTCGGCTGCTGGCCATGCCCCCTATAGTTTTCTCAATTTCCAAAACCCTAACCGGGTTGCTGAATATAGATTTGTTTATTCTCCAGTGAGGGAGGTTTGGGCGATTAAAACTCTTTTTTACGTGAGAAGAACTATAGAGTATCCAACCAAACTGTGTCTCTAATGGACGACTTTACTATGTTTGGGATTGTGGATGTGGTTATAAAAATATGGTCGATCCTTGCGTAGGACTGGTGTGGGCACGAAAAGTGTGTATAATCCCTCTTGGTTGGGTTCATCTCTCTCCAAGCGTCAGCTAACCCATATTGGAATATTAATTTGGATATTTTGAGGCTCTGTTTAGGAGGACATGTGAGTTGGGAACCAGGTGGTTTAGACTTATCCAGCCCCTGGTCCAGGGCAGTATTCGAGTCCCCCCATATGACTGTTCCTTCCACCATAGGATCTAGCGTTTTAAGCATAGCTTGGAAAAAGTCAGTCTGGCCCTGATTGGGTGCATAGTATGAGATAAAAGAATGCAGTTGGTTATCTATGGTCCCCTTCACGAGCACAAATCTTCCCTTGGGGTCTCTGTGTTCTAACTGAGGTGTGAATTTGCAACTAATAGAAATTAGAATAGCTACCCCCTTGGTCTTGTCTTCAGCGTTTGCAAGGAAGAACATAGGGAATTTGGCATGCAGGAAGGAGGGGTTATACCACCTTGGGAAATGTGTTTCCTGAAGGAGAACAATGTCAATATTTTAAGCGTGAAGTGACTGCAAAATTTTCTGTTGTTTCACTGGGGAATTCATCCCCTGCGTGTTGTGCGAAGCAACCCACAGTGGAGGAGAGGGAGTAGTATCATTAGCCATCGAGCGGAGGAGTAAGGATCTCACCTGATATGCTGTCACTTACCTTTTGGAGGAGCGTGGATTCTAGTAGGGGTCCATTCCAGAAAGGTCCGAAAACCCAATGCGAGATGGCAGGGAAAGGGGAATCCCGGGGGTCGACCAAATAAAACAGAAGGATAGTGCTAGCAAAATAAAAAGAAAGAGAAAAAGTTAGAGAAGAGCCCTCGAGGCTCGGGGAGAGGAACACGGTCTCCACCCACAAAATCAACAATTGTCTCAACCTCATTATATGAGGCTGAGGTCCCACCTAGTGAGTATGGAGATTCCATATCCACCGGGTAGGGGGGGCGCTCAAGCAGGCCACCCCGGCCGCTACACACCTAGACATATAAACTATTAAAATACTTATATTATGTGACTGCAACTCCCATATAACAACATATGAATAAAAAAATGGCCCTTCCTAATTAGGCTAAGCGATGTATGGGATAGGGGGCGGAAGCGGGTGAGGGTGGGGGGTAGGGAGAGGGTGAGGGAAGGGAGATGGGAAATAGGGACAAGTGTGGGAAGGGGGAGTGAGGGTGAGGGCAACATTACAGAGCAGGTTGAAGAAATGTTCACTGAGTAGCTTGGTATGGCCACCAAAAGCAGGATTGTGTCCATCGCATTACCAATCTGGTACATTCGATGTGGCCGCTATCTTGGGATAGTAAAGCAGTTAATATTATCCAGCTAACAGAGCTTAGGGTAAACAAGTCCAGTCATTGAAACTAACTGGAGTGCCGGGCAACAGAAGTGCAAACAAGAAAAACAAAACATTGAGATGCCTTGGTGAGGTCCAAAGCCGATTGAATCATCTCACAAAATCTGGTGTTGACCAGGAAGGGAGGTGTAAGAGCACTGAACCTTGTCAAATCAAGGGGGTCTGCCTTCCTTCAGTTTCTTGAAGTTGGACTTGTTCCATGTTGGAGATATGGGACTTGAAGGTGTTCAGCGTTTCGTGGACCCCGTCGGGAGTTTGGGGGGTGTGAGGAGGACCTTGTGTGATGAATTTCAGGCCCAGAAAAAGCTTTTTTTCCTTCCTGTATACTGGAGAAAGAGTAGGTCTTGGATTTAAAAGTAAACTTGAGAGCGAAAGGGAAGTCCTGCCAATACTTAATGTCCCTTTGAGAGAGGACCGTTAGCAAGGGTTTCAGTGACCATCATCTTTGTATGATCGATCGAGAGATGTCTGCAAAGATCTGGACAAGGTTATTTTGACAGAGAAGTGGCGCTTGCGAGCGTGACCTTTTCATGATCTCCTCTTTCACTGAATAAAAATGCGGCTTGACCACTACATCTTTGGGGGCACCATCGATGCGTGGGGGACCCAGTGCTCTATGAGTGCAATCCAATTCTAGCTTATGCTGTGGAATGTCTGGGATGAGCTCCTTGATGAAGCTCTAGACTGCTTTTGTAACATCAGTGACAGACTCCGGGAGACCCCTTAAGTTGTACCTCCGTGATTTATTCTCGAGATCATCGATTCTGGAAAGGGCAGTATCAAGCTGGTCCTGCAAAACTTGGATATGGTCAGAGTTTTGGTTGGCCCTGGCAACTATGGAGTCCAGCTTACTGTATATTCGATCGCCTCCATTCTAGCTCCAAGATTCTGAAAGTCTGCCTTACTGTCTCCAGTTATTCTGGCTTCTGTGGTAGTTAGTCCCCTGTCAAAAATCTCTGCCAGTCTATGGAACAAATCAGTTGAATTTATCAGGGTGTCTGAGCTGGTGTGCCCGGCTGGTGTGGGGAGGCAGGCTAGGCCTCAGCAGATCCCATGGGGGAAAGCATGTCGTCCTCCATTGTGTGCCTTATAAGCGACTCTGTTGAGGCTGGGGAGGGTGCCGCTGTGTGGAGATTACTCACATTAAGTCCTGGAGAAGCCTGCAAGGGGTCCGTGGTTGCGGGCCTAGTACTTTCCTCCTCCAATTTAGCACATGTTTGTGCCGCGGCCACCAACTTGGATCCTAGCGGGTCTGAATCGGGGCTGAATCTCGGCTGCAGATCCCTTCTGGCCTTGCCCTTGGACATGAAATATCTCCCTGAGGGTTCCCCCAGAGGAGTGGCTGTTTACCGTCCTTCGAGTCCCAGGCAGCTGCGAGGTGCACCGATCAGCCAGGTTGGTGCAGAGCTGCAGGCTTAAGTGGCCATCTTGGAGTCCTACTCGCATGCACCTCATTCAAGCATGGGTAGTTTAAGGCTGGCCATACACTATGCAAATTTCAGGTGGTTTCTTGCGGGTGACCCCATCAGCACCTTTTTTCCTCAACATTCTTTAATTAAAAAGTTAAAGGAACCCAGCAAAAAATTGGTGGCTGGATGGTGATTGCATCCCTTCAGATGCAGCAGATGTGGGGGTATTCCGACAGCTGTCACCACTGCCTGTGAGACTATAATAGCCAGCACTGAAGATTCAACCTTCCGCACTCTATACTGTGAATGGTAAATGTTTTTTATTCAGCCTGCAGATATCAATGTATGGCCGACTTAAGGTTGCCAGTAGATACAAAGGAAGTGCTTGCCAGACTTGTGAATGATTTTCTGAAAAATAGACTTTTGTGGTAGATGTTGTCCTTACATAGTTACATAGTAGGTAAGGTTGAAAAAAGACAAAAGTCCATCCAGTTTATAAAGTAATGGTGTGTGTGTGTGTGCATGTAGAAAATAATTTCCAATATCCCCGTATATTGTTTTCGTTAAGATGCACGTCCAAGAGTCTTTTAAAACTATCCATACTTCCTGCATACACCACTGATTGTGGAAGAGAGTTCCACATCTTTACCACCCTATATACAACAAGTAACACCAGCGCTAAAACATGGCCATCTGTGGATGGGGAGGAAAGGGCATGGTTAATGACATGGGATCTGAACCCAGTGCAGCTGGACAGCAGCCATCGCTGAAGGGTATGGATAAATAGTGTACAACAAAACAAACAGACCAGCGCTCAATGGGTTGAAGAGTAAACACAGTCTCACAGCAGACAGTTGAACATGATTAGTCCTAGTTTATTCATAGTATTGCATGTAAAAGAACAATCCTGTTGTCAGACAGGAAGGGATATGAGGTAGGTAAAAAAAGAAATCAACAGCTTGCAGTTTCACAGAAGATCAATGGAATAACAAGGAGCTGACAGCATTGGGGTTTACAAAAAAACTCCTGCAGCATGGGGGGGGGCAATACCTCTGCTGCGCTGCGACCAAATGTGGAACACACTCACCAGTGTGTGGGGAAGGGCTGGACATGCTGGAGGAAAGCAAAGATGATTGACAGCGGGAAGGTGCAGACCCGAACTGTAAGCTGCACGTGGCTGGGATGCCAAGTCCACTGGTGTACTGACAGGTGAAAGGGAGACTCTCCCTTCCACCTGTCACCAGGAAAAGAGCAAGCTGGGGTCCAGTAGCAGAGGTAGAGATAAGGCAGAAACATAGTCAGTAAACAAGTCATAGGGTGGTAACAAGTGGTCACAGGTTGGGATTAAGCAGAAGTGTTGTTGAGGAACAAATCAAAAGTTGGTAACGAGTGATAGCAGAGATACGGATGGCAGCAGGAGCGACAAGAGCATGATATTGGCTGCGGAGAGCACAATAATCTGGCAAACAGGAAGTGCAAAGTCTTGGCCTACATAGGAAGCTCATGGGAGGAGTAAGGAATTCAAGGTTCGTCAGAAACAAGGTCAAAGGCAGGATTGTCCAATGGATCAGACAGGGTGCTCTCCAGCATCTCAGGTGGCTGAAGTGACATCACCAGCCACAGCAGAGTTTGTAAGTTTAGACCTGGGTCTTGACAACAGTGTGAGATCTTCTAAAATGTCACTGTCCTACCAGCTGCTGTTATTATCACAAGATTTGTAGTGTCTTCCTGAATATTGTAGAAACAGTTGGTGCTACTGCTGCTGTGGTTCTTATTTTTGTTTTGGGGGCTTGTTATAAAAAATAACTATACTCAAGAACTTAGAGTGGAATGGAGCTTTCTTTTTCAACATTTATTCTGTGAATGTTTTGCTTTTCCCACCACTTCTGTTGACTGTGTCTCAGTAGCTCCTGCACCTCTCCTGTTTCTATTGATCGTTCCCCCTATCGGTCATCAGTTCATTAAGTCCTTGGGTCAGACATGAAAAAGAAAAAAAATGTCCTACCAAGAGTGCAGCCACCACAAGGAGACAAAGTAAGACATGGTAAGTTGGTCCTGGTGAAAAGTTCAGCTGACGATACCATGTTATTTTTTCTATTCTCTTCTGGTTCTTTTTTAGAGCTTAAAGAGGACCGATACTGAAGAAGGCAACGCTGATGGTGAGTAATTCTCCTTCTTCGGTATCAATCCTCTTTAAGCTCTAAAAAAAGAACCAGAAGGGAATTGAAAAAACATCATGGTATCTTCTATATTTTTAATAAGATTTTAGCTATTTGTCAATTAATTATTGGTATGAAAAAAAAACGTTAGTAAAATTCATATATATGTTTGATATATATACTTTTTCTTGAGGTACCTTAAATAAATCAATTTTACTATTTTTAACATTTATCCCATTTATATAATGCATTAAAAAAAATACCTCAAAAGGAACATAAGTTTACCTTGGTTTTTTTTGCTGGCTATGATATAAAATCACGTCAGGCTGCAATTAATGTTAAATGTAATATTATTTTAAATATATTAGAGATTTTCTTTGAATATCCAGTTAGTTAAATATAGAAAAAGAGTAGGACTGTAAAGTGAATGAGCCATATGATACCGATGACCTGCATTGTGGGAAATTTTGGCACTTAGAGCATAAGATCATCACACCAGCCACTCTCATTAGCTCTAATCCAACAAAATCCTCTATATCTGGCCACTTAAGTGCTGAGCAAGCTGTCCAGACTGCATGGAATGCAAAGACAATGCACTGTCAGCCCTCCAATAACACAGTAGTTAGTGTCAAAAAGGCTCAGCATTCCAAACCGCAGTCTCTTGTCTGCATGCTCCCACCCAGCGTACTTCCTATTCATTTAATCAACAAAGGATTAAAACTGGTGAGCCTCCTCAGTATAAAATGAACTTTGCAGGAAGTGGGGGGCATTGAAAATCCTTCCATTTAAGTTACGGATTGTCAAACATATTGTCCATAATCCTTGGTTCAGAATGGCTGCTTCTACTGCTCTTTTCACAGAAGGTTTAGCAGCAGGGATTTTTGCTGTTAATCTTCTGTCAAACACATGGTGTAAACTTAAGACTATCTACAGGAGAAGAAAATGTTGCAGTTCTCCACCATCTGCATGCACCGTGCATGCTAAATATCTGTGGCCAACTAGTGCGAACATTATTGTATTTTATATCGGGCCAATAGCATATTAAATTACAGAAGATGAAAGAATTGCTGCATTGCAATTACTACCAAAATGGAAACTACCAGAACTTTTTAAGAAAACAACGTTATCCATAAAGTTTTGTTACTTTCCTGCTCGTGGCTTTTGCAATAAGTGCAGAGGTTAGACAGTTATGAGGATTTAATCCTAACCGAATGCTTAATCTATTCCAGCTATAATGAGTAAGGGCTGATAGTAAATGAACAGTAATAGCTGCAAATAATGAGATGATATAAAATGTCAGATAAGCACAGAAAGTGACCATAAAATGGACTGAATACAATATAAAATAGGCTGAGTAGAGTGGAAACCATGAGGATGAATTGGAGACTTTAGACAGTTTTTCTTACTTTTTATTTTCAGCTGGTAAAGTGTAAGTTCAGTCAAACACTAACTATACTTAAATCTTCTCCCACCCCCATTATAAGCATATTATATCCCCGGTAAAAGAAAGATCTGTATACATACCTATGCTGAGGGCCCTTCAGTCTGAAAAAAGACAAAACAAATTCCGAATACGAATTCCGAGTATGAATCCTGAATATGTATTGAATGAATCAATTGAGTTTAACAAAACTAAATACCGTAACTAGATTAACAAATCTAAACGAAACAAAACACATTTTTTCATCATGCACATGTCTATTAAAGTCCCAAAATATAGAAAATTCTGTGATGTAACTTAAATATTCTTCTATGTACTCAAATATAATCCAATGATAGGTGAGCTGTGTCTAAACACTCACCAGGTATCAGAAAATAGCAAGCATCAAACACCAATGTGTTTGGAAAAATCCTGCCATGGCCGTGCTCCTCCAACAATCTAAACACTCACCAGATAGCAGACAACAATATGGCTTGAATTGTTGCTATGAAGCAAAGTGATGTCCTGCTCAGGTATAGTGACTGAATGGTAGACTGAATGGTAGAGGTGAATGGTAGAGGTTGTATATTCACCTTTTTTGTGTGCCAGATGCCGACTTCTTATTGTATTTTCTGTTAATTTTTGAATATATGGATCTTTAAACAAATAACACATTTACAAATCTAATTTTGTATGAAATCATATTTTATTACTGCAGATAACTTTAGTTCAACTCATGAATTCAATGTTTCTGCAGTCTTGGTAAATATCCATCTTTCAAGATAGTCTTGCTCATCTCTACCCATTATAACCATTTAATATTAATGAGCAAACTCTAACAAATTGCTTTGGTATTCAATTTCTAGATAAGCAAAGTCTGAGTCAAAAGTGCAAATGTTCTCATTCCTATTTGGGATTCTTCCAATAGACCTGAAATTAAGTGCTCAAATTACAACAGCTCCAAGGTAAGCAAAGCTGGACAATCTGTGGGATGTTAATCCACTGTACAAAAAAGAGGATTACGACTTTTTTGCCTGAATTCACACTTGAACCGGACCCAAAAACGCACAGGACCTTTTTGGAATCCGCACCATGGCCGCCCTGGACATGTGTGAACCAGCTCCATTTAGAGCCGGTTACACTCACATGTCATGCGAATTGGATGTGGTGAAAACCGCATCCAATTTGCACATATGTGAACCCGGCCTTACAGCTAGAGCAGCAACCATATAAAAGGAAACCATGTAAAAAATAACCACGGTGATGATTCTGTAAATGATGAAAACTTTACAGCAGAAACTCTCTTAGGTTGCCATATATCAGGTTGTTCAGTGCCTTGAACAAATGCTCATTATTACACATTGATAAAAGCTGCATCGATAAAGTATATCTCAGCAACAGCCGCAGTGATGCTAGAAGAAGTGATAGAAAGCTGGAAAGCATTAGGCACTAACTGGTGTTCACCAGAGCCCCTGACGGTGGGGATGGGTTTATCTCTATGTTAGTACCGGGTTACGGTCCTCAGGATCGCCCCCACCAGGAGGTAAGCAAGCCGGGGTCCAGTAGCTGATATAGCAGGTAGGAATCAACCAGAAGCATAGTTAGTAAACAAGCCAAAGGTCTGAACAAGTGATTGAAGATTGGGATTAAGCAGAAACGTAGTTGAAGAACAAGTCAAAGGTCAACAAGAGCAAGATATTGGCTGGAGAGAGCACACTAATCTGGCAAACAGGAAGCGTGAAGACATATGGGTTTTGTTTTGTTTTTTATAACCATACTTACCTAGGTGGATGGAGCATCAGACTGATGCTGCAGCTGTCCCCCGGCGTCTCTGCACTGAGAACCGAGCCATCGAACACCGCCGATGGCTCTGGTCTCACAACTCCCTGAGAGGAGAGCTGCTGACTGTCAGTCAGCAGCTCTCCTGCTCTTCCTCCACGCTCATTGAAGAGCTGAGGTGTGAAGAGTCGGGGAGCGGCCATCTCAGCGGCTCGCTGAGACGCTAAGACTTCCAAGGCAGGTGGCAGATCTAGACTTGGGAAGCCCGGATGATGCGCTCCCTCGACTGATGGCAGTGACGTCAGTGGAGAGCGGACTTCAGACCGCTCTCCACTGAAAATGGGTCACAGGAGTGCAAAATGAATTGAACTAAAAAGCTTTAAATAGGAAGTTCATGGGAGGAGCAAAGTGTTCAAGATTCAAGAGAAACAAGACACAGGGCAAGGTTGTTGAAGGGATCAAGCAGGGAGCTGTCCAGCATCTGGCTCAGCAAGAAGAAATACTGCCAGATACAACAGATGTTGCAGGTTTAGATTTGGTTCCCTTTGATTGCCGCGTTTGGCACTTTACCCAAACGGATTACTCTCAGTTTTCCACCTCCCATGGGTAAATTATAAAGGCTATACTTAGCCATACAGGAGTATCTGCTGGTCTGTCCGCCAAGTCATACTACCTTCAATAATTGCGCTTGTCCCATAACCGACACTCAGACATCACACCACGGCTTGAAAGCGTGGCCCTGATGACATCAAGACGCTGTGCTGTCAACACGTTTCACAAATAAGGTGTACCTGGCTTATTAATACAACATTTGCTACACATACAATTCTGCATTTTGTTATCCATGAGCCCATTTTTTTTTATTTTCCACTTGTTGTGGATGTTAAGACTTGATTCAGATTTTTAACACATCAACCCAGACAAACTCTTTAAAAAATTTAAATTACTACAATTTAAAAGGACATACAAAACAAAGGAACTTGTGTCTATTAAATGGGGAGAAGTTTAGGTTGACACCCTATTGCCTCCAACAGGGATTGAAGTAAAAAGCAACCCTGGCACACATAGCCAACAGCTCACATTTGTGTAACTGTCCAAAATTTGCTACATCTGGCAAATCAATAATAGTCACTTATTGACATTAAAGTAGATAATGTACAATAGTGAGGTCCAAGTGGAAAAGCATAGGGCTAAGGTGAACTATGCTGCTTTAAGTCTGTGCATATGCTAAGCTGTAAGTTTACATTAATTATGGTAATACATTCACATTTCTCATGATTGCTGATACCTTCAGATTTGTGCATTGTTTCTTGAGTGTCTACCTGTATGTCTATGGATAAGCAACTAGGGATGAGCTTCGAGTCGACTCATGTTCGACTCGAACATCAGCTGTTCGCAAGTTCGCCGAACAGCGAACAATTTGGGGGGTTCGCGGCAAATTCGAATGCCGCGGAACACTCTTTAAAAGTCTATGGGAGAAATCAAAAGTGTGAATTTGAAAGGCTTATATGCAAGTTATTGTCATAAAAAGTGTTTGGGGACCTGGGTCCTGCCCCAGGGGACATGGATCAATGCAAAAAAAAGTTTTAAAAACGGCCGTTTTTTCAGGAGCAGTGATTTTAATAATGCTTAAAGTCAAACAATAAAAGTGTAATATCCCTTTAAATTTCGTAGCTGGGGGTGTCTATAGTATGCCTGTAAAGGGGCGCATGTTTCCCGTGTTTAGAACAGTTTGACAGCAAAATGACATTTCAAAGGAAAAAAAGTCATTTACAACTATTCGCGGCTATTGCATTGCCGGTCCGACAATACATATAAAAGTTCATTGATAAAAACGGCATGGGAATTCCCCACAGGGGAACCCCGAACCAAATTTAAAAAAAAAATGACGTGGGGGCCCCCCTAAATTCCATACCAGGCCCTTCAGGTCTGGTATGGATATTAAGGGGAACCCCGGCCAAAATTTAAAAAAAAAATGACGTGGGGGTCCCCCTAAATTCCATACCAGACCCTTCAGGTCTGGTATGGATTTTAAGGGGAACTCCGTGCCAAAATTAAAAAAAAACGGCGTGGGGTCCCCTCAAAGATCCATACCAGACCCTTATCCAAGCACGCAACCTGGCAGGCTGCAGGAAAAGAGGGGGGGACGAGACCTCAACATTGGGAGGGTGCTTTGTGGTAGCCCCCCAAAACTCCTTGTCCCCATGTTGATGAGGACAAGGGCCTCATCCCCACAACTCTGGCCGGTGGTTGTGGGGGTCTGTGGGCGGGGGGCTTATCAGAATCTGGAAGCCCCCTTTAACAAGGGGGCCCCCAGATCCTGGCCCCCCTGTGTGAAATGGTAAGGGGGTACAAAAGTACCCCTACCATTTCACTAAAAAACTGTCAAAAATGTTAAAAATGACAAGAGACCGTTTTTGACAATTCCTTTATTTAAATGCTTCTTCTTTCTTCTTTCTTCTATCTTCCTTCATCAAAATCCGTTGTCGTAAATTCCGATCATGTGTACACAATTCCTACGCACAAAGTTCCACGCATGCTCGGAATCAAGCAGAAGAGCCGCACTGGCTATTGAACTTAATTTTTCCCGGCTCGTCGTACATGTTGTACTTCACCGCATTCTTGACGATCGGAATTTCCGACAAGATTTGTGTGACCGTGTGTCTGCAAGACAAGTTTGAGCCAACATCCGTCGGTAAAAAAAAAATGGATTTTGTTGTCGGAATGTGCGATCATGTGTACACGGCATAAGAGTGACATGAGCATTCTTCCCACTGACCACCAATGTAGGGAGCATTCTTCCCACTGACCACCAATGTAAGAGGCACATTCTTCCTACTGACCACAAATGTAAGAGGAGCATTCTTCCCACTGACCACCAATGTAAGAGGAGCATTCTTCCCACGGATCACCAATATAAGAGGTGCATTCTTCCCACTGATCACCAATGTAAGAGGAGCATTCTTCCCACTGATCACCAATGTAAGAGGAGAATTCTTCCCACTGATCACCAATGTAAGAGGCGCATTCTTCCTACTGACCACAAATGTAAGAGGAGCATTCATCCCACTGACCACCAATGTAAGAGGAGCATTCTTCCCACTGATCACGAATGTAAGAGGAGCATTCTTCCCACTGCTCACCAATGTAAGATACTTTTTTTTCTTATTTTCCCTTTTACCTCCCTTTCACCTCTGATGAATTGGTTTTAGTAAGGGTTCCTCGAGACCCGAAAATTATTTTAGGTGTTCCTCAGAGGTAAAACATTTGAAAACGACTGATCTAAAATATTAAAAAGGGTTGTACATTTTAATTTAAATGAAACTGGCTTACGCTCACACTAACAATAATATATTCTAACATACAATGACTTTTTCCAAATGCCAGATGTGCCAAATTTCTATACCAAATAGGAAATAGGTAAATTGGTATGTGAAGCAGTCATAGTAATTATCACTCAGGGTCCCTCTAATTCTGTGACTACACTTTGCACTTTGTTCAACAGTACCAAGCCTTGATCAAGGGGGGATTTTGGAACTCTCAAAATACATTGACTTTTTATAATATAGGAATATATATAAAATTAAATCTGGACTTTATATGTTCTGCTCTCTGTGCTTTCAAACTCTTTGCACACCTACTTCTTTAAGAGATCCAGCACCCTACATCTTTTCTCAACTTCCCAGGATTTCTAATCCAAGCCAGAGATCCAGTTATGTAAATCTATTAGTGCATACAGAATATGAATTGAATATGAATATAGAATTTAAAGGTAAAACTCAGAGAAAAAACTTTTTTCCATGTCCTTGTTGCTAATCTTCTACCTTCACCAACTATGCGATCCATGTTCTTCTAAACTCTGTAGTTCCTCTGTAGTATCCTGCTGATCTTGCTGAAAACCATTATTGCCCTGTGGTCTCCTGTTTGTAAGACTGCTGGCTGCTATTCCTCCTGTATCCTCAGCCAGTGGTCTTGGCACTTTCCCCCAGTAGTTCTCTAAAAGCGAGCAGGGAGGAAATAGAAATGCAGTGGGCGGAGGGGTCTTGCAGCCCCCAGTCTGTGCCGCCCATGGAGGAGGTGTCCTCCTTCTCCTCTCTCCTCCTCCTCCTCCTCTGCTCCCTTCCAGTCACCACCCTCACTCTGCCCCCCTGCTGCCGCCGCCCCCGCCTGCCCGCCATCTCCGTGCAGAGTGGGATCGTTATCAGAACTCATCGCAGGGATCTTGGGCTGTGATAGGTATTGTATAGGAAATACAGATCGCCGTAATGTCCCGCTGCATGGCATTGTGATTGACAGTGCACTGGTCCAATGCTGGCGGGAGGCGGGACATTACAGCGATCGGTATTTCACATACAATACCTGTCACAGTCCAAAATCCCCGCTGTGTCACCTGGATGATCCCACTTTGCACTGGTGGTCACTGACAAGCTACACTGGTAGGACATCCCCATCAGAGTCTCCTACACATCTGTATCCCCACTGATGGGGGACACAGCTGTGTAGGCAACTCTGATGAGGGACACAGACATGCGGAAAGGCTCTGATGGGGACACAGATGCGATTATTTATTAATGAATGAAAACAATTTAATATATAAATATTTAATATATAAAAATATTTAAAATAACTAATTTTTTTTGGCCCGCAAATATTTGTAAAATCTACAATGTGGCCCTCGGGCTAAAAAGTTTCAGATCCCTGGTTTAGAGAGAGAAGAGGATATGATGTAATCACTGTTCTAACAGATCCTCCCTGGCAGAATACATGATGCATTTTTGGAAGTAGAAAGCTGAATTCCTGAAAATTCAATTAGACTTTTCTCTTCAATTATAAGGAATTTCACAAATGTAATAACTGTTTAGTGTTTTGTGTGTGTGTGTGTGTGGGGGGGTGTACTAATGGGGAATTTTTTGAAAATCACAGAGTTCTACTTTAACTATATAGTATAACTATGTTTATATAATCAGACCCTTACACAATTATCTAATAAAGAGGGTGGACAAAATAATAGAAACACCTAACAATTAATGTAGTTTAACTACCTCTCTTTGAATGCTGTCATAAAACATATTTGAACTGTTTGTATAGTGGACTATAGCACCATTCCTTAAGAAGAAAAGCCACCAGTTCTAGGAAGAAAAAGGTGAAGGTTTGAGGCCTAGAAACAGTGGGGGCTGGTGAAGTTTTAGGATGGGGGGCCCTTCCTTTTTGACCCCTCCCACTTGGCAAAAATAGGCGTGGTTTCAGTGAAATAATGAGTATGACTTAAATTAGTGTGGCTCTATGGGGGTGTGGTTAGCATCTGAGATGAATGAGGGAGGGAGAGAGGGAGAGAGAGATGGAGGGACAGCAGGCCTAGATCCTACACAACAATAGAAATATGTGTATTCCAGAAAGTTTAACAATCAGCAGATAAAGATACTCCAAACACCAGGTGTTAGTGCTTCAATTATCCCGGGATGGTTGTTATGGTGTCAGGATGATTGAAGCGCATTTCTATTATTACATTGTAATATAAAATGAGATCATTCAACAGAGCAGAGTCCTCCTTACATGTGTCCCCATCAGCAGAGCAGAGTCCTCCTCACATGTGTCCCCGGCAGCACAGCCCTCCTTCATGCCATGTCTGTCTCTGTCCCCTTCAGCGGCAGCTAGTTCCCGGCTTTCTCCATGTGTTCAGTGGAGAGGGGAGGGGCCTCCCCTCTCCACTGAACACAAGGGGATTATTCCTCACAGCTGTGGTGGCAGCCATCTCTTTGTAGCCCGCTGAAAGTGACGTCTGGTCTCACACTGAGAACAAAGCACCCGGCCGTAGTGATACACTACGGGCGCTGGGCGGAAGTTGTCCGGCGCAATGGACTGCGCCACAGAGCAGCTCCAAACCCTGCAAATGAAGCCCCTCGTCTGCAATCTTGCCTGGGCGCCCCCTATGGACAGGCCACCACTGCCTAGAACGTAAGTATTTTATTTTATTCTGGTGTTAATGAAAGCATTGTTATTCTTGGAGAGAATGTCTGCCCCATAAGGAATACCTAGTTGTACAGAATAGTCTCATATTTCTTGGATATAACACAACCATGTAGAACAATCACCTAATGAATTCTATGAGATCCACACACCATAATGCATCCTCTCCAAGTTTAGCAGCTGACAATAAAGACTGGGGTTTGAAAAAACAAACTTTATTTTTGTTTTTTTTTAGAAAACAAGGCAAAAAGTTGACTTACAAGAGTCATCATAGGTTAAAGTAGCTTAGGGGTCTAAATCCAACAGCTGGAATGGAAGCAGCTGCAGCTGCATTTTGCCAAGCTGGCATTGGGACACTGGGCATAGGGGTGATTAGAGTAATTTTTTTCCTTCCACTCCAGCAGCAGCAGAAATTACTTTTGTAGAGGTTCAAGCATACACTTAGTTCTACTCAGTGTGGCCCCATGCTGACCCTCTTACCTACTTAATGTGCCATAATGCAAGCCTCTCAAACCCTGTGTCAGATATTGCCCTCCCTGTCACTTGAGTCCACAAATATTGCAGTGCATCATAGGCGTTCCAGGTGTGCCTGGGCACACCCTAATCACTATGTGCATTGCCGATTCCCCCTACTTCCTGGGCTTCCTCCCCTTGTTGCCCCCCTCCCGCCCAGCAGTGCTGCTGGCTTCCTCCTCTCCTTATTCCCCGGCTTCTGCGGGGGATGTTTCAGGATGGTGAGAGAGGGAAGAGGCTAGTAAATAGTTCCTTTTAGACATGTGCAATTTGTGTAGTTCCGAATTCATTTTTCAACGAAATTTGACAAGTTTGGAAATATTCAAATTAATGAAAACCCGTTTAACAAATTTTTCTGAAAACGAAAATTTGAAAGAACGAAAATACGAAATGCGAAAATTCAGAAATCTGAAAATTCAGAAATTCAGAAAATTCAGAAATTTTAGAAAATTCGGAAATTTGAAAATTTGAAAATCAGAAAATAATAACAAGAATGTTAAATTTTGAAAACAAGAATGAAAATCTGAAAATTCAAAAACCCGAAAATTTTAAAATCCGAAATAATAACTAATAATAACTGTCACGGAACGCCCCACACTCCGCTTGAGTGCTTCCGTCATATACCGCTTCCTAAGTTCTGGAACACGAGTCCAATGGATCTGGCCATAGGAACCCCAAGAACTAGACAACACCAGTCTTGGAGTACATCAGAACTACCTTTATTTTGAGATCTCACAGACCTTTATACAGCAGGGATGACTCAAAGCTAACCTAATTAACATGACCTAATTTACTACAAAATGTACCCAGACCAGATGACAGTCTTGTGGGCACCGAGCTTCACACATTAATACAATTAACAATACAAACAACAATCTCCCCCCTCCTCAGCCCAGACCATTCGTCTATTAGCCAGGGCTGGTGGCTAATGTGATCAGCTCTCTCAATTAACATAAACACATGTTGATAACACCAGCATCTCCTCACAGGATGTGTCCCAGCAGAATGAATCAGTCTTATCAGCAGGGGGCTGCTGGAGGAATCCCCCCTCCCTCTTCAGGGACACAAATATACAGCAAGGAGTCCCCATACAATATATATATGACTGATTCCGATTAATACAGTTCAGACTGGATTTCTCATTCACCTCAAATGCAAGGGCCCATAATCGGTGGGCAACAGGCTTGCACACAGTCCTCTCCAACAGCCTCCGCTCTGGCCATGCCCGTGACATTTCTCCCCTTTCGGCAGGAGACTAACACAGGAGGAGACCCCAGACGGGTTGACTCCGAAGTTAGTCCATAGTTCCAGTCCTCTACTGCCTGTACCCACACAGTACCCCAAACAAATCATCCCAAACAGTGCATTACTCACCCAGCCATCCTCTGCCTCTCTCAGAGAACATATCTGCCGCTGGGGAGAGGCCCGGACTGGCCCTTCTCCCTGGAATCCTTTCTGCCGCTGGAGAGAAGACAGGGGGACTGGGCTCACTCCATCCTGCTGTTGGGGATCTGGGCCGACTGCCCAGCATCCCTGGGGTATACAGGTGGGGACTGAAGCCCCATCAACCGACACCAGATCAAGCTGCAGTTGTGAGGTGATGACTGCATTCTCTCCTTGGATCCTGATCTGCAGCTTGCGATAGACTGCCACCTCCTCACCTTGGGCCTCCACAATTGCTGCAGGTGTGGGGCAGAGGTCTTGGACCCTCTGTCCGGTTGCCAGCACTTCTGCTGGGGGTTTGCCAGGTGGTTCCTCCTCTACAGAAACGTCTATTAAATCCTCTACCTCTATAACTGGTGTCTGTGGATAGAGGTTCAGTTCACCATCTCCTGTCCGTGGAACTCAGAAGATGCCATCAATGCTGAGCAGAGCGCAATGAAGTTTGGCCCTAATCCCAACTCTTCTGCTGGGGGCTCACCCGATGGTTCTTCCTCAGCAGAAAAGTCTATCAAATCCCCTGTCTCTGCAACTGGTGTCTGGGGATGGAGGTTCACCATCTCCTGTCCATGGAACCCAGAAGATGTTATCAGTGCTGGGCAGAGGTTAGCAGAGCTCTGCCCGTTTGTCAGCACTTCAGTTTTGGGGATGGCAATCTCCAGATTTTCCACTGCAGATTCTCTGGCATGCTGCTGGACAGGTACATTCCTCCATCCAAGATCATCCCATGCAGAAACAGGATCATCAAGGTCAGTCAGCACTTGCTGCATCCACCATAAGACCTCCGCCTCCATAGCTGTGGGGGCAGGTTGGCAAAGCACACTATCGCTCTGCCACATTGCCGACTCTTCAGCCAGGATTTCAGGGTTGTCAGCTGGTATTTCCTGATAGTCCCAGGCAAAGGGAGCCCAGCCCTGGCACTGAGCAATGTCTAGCAGCCGTCTGTAGGCGATCTCTAGCTCCCATTCCTGAACGGCCAGAAACTCCAAATCTTCCTGTGCCCAGTGCACTTCCGAAATGTTCAGTAGCCCTTCTCTGAAATCCATGATTTCGTCCACCCGCCGCTCCAAATCACTCCCAAAGTTAGGGTCCCCTGTCAGCTTCACAAACAACAGTCCCAAGCCGCCGTAGCTTAAGCCTTCCGTTGGGCTGTCATCCGCTATCCAGGGACATGCTTGGGATACATGCCACGGGAGGGCTCTGTAGCTCTCATCCAGCTTCATCTCTGCCCAGACCAGCCTGCTTAATTCAGCTGTCTGCTTCTTGTGTGGTTTTTCTCCCAAAAACCGCACCCGCAGTCCGTACTGCGACCAGTACCTTTCCTCGATGGAGGGGAGAACTTTTCCCTGGTGTCGCTGCTCACGGGCTAGCGCTTCCTTCCAGAGTTTGCAGCGAATAGAATCACACCATCCCAGCAAGACCTGCTCCGATACTGGTCCTCTGTGCTGTATCTGCATCTCTCGCAACCTCCTTCTGAATTCCTCATCCATGGCGGCTGGTATCTGTACCTCTCCTCTTCTGCTATCTGGACCTTGGATCCAGATGGAAGTTTGGATGTCCCAGACTTCAGGAAGCTTTCCCGCTGCTTGCCACCAATGTCACGGAACGCCCCACACTCCGCTTGAGTGCTTCCGTCATATACCGCTTCCTAAGTTCTGGAACACGAGTCCAATGGATCTGGCCATAGGAACCCCAAGAACTAGACAACACCAGTCTTGGAGTACATCAGAACTACCTTTATTTTGAGATCTCACAGACCTTTATACAGCAGGGATGACTCAAAGCTAACCTAATTAACATGACCTAATTTACTACAAAATGTACCCAGACCAGATGACAGTCTTGTGGGCACCGAGCTTCACACATTAATACAATTAACAATACAAACAACAATCTCCCCCCTCCTCAGCCCAGACCATTCGTCTATTAGCCAGGGCTGGTGGCTAATGTGATCAGCTCTCTCAATTAACATAAACACATGTTGATAACACCAGCATCTCCTCACAGGATGTGTCCCAGCAGAATGAATCAGTCTTATCAGCAGGGGGCTGCTGGAGGAATCCCCCCTCCCTCTTCAGGGACACAAATATACAGCAAGGAGTCCCCATACAATATATACATGACTGATTCCGATTAATACAGTTCAGACTGGATTTCTCATTCACCTCAAATGCTAGGGCCCATAATCGGTGGGCAACAGGCTTGCACACAGTCCTCTCCAACAGCCTCCGCTCTGGCCATGCCCGTGACAATAACTAACTTAAATTATAGGTATTAGAATTTCCTTTCAAATTTGATTGTTATGCCCGTACACACGATCGGACATTGATCGGACATTCTGACAACAAAATCCATGGATTTTCTCTGACGGATGTTGGCTCAAACTTGTTTTGTCTACACACGGTCGCACAAAGTTGTCGGAATTTCTGATCGCCAAAAACGCGGTCACGTACACCACGTATGACGAGAATATAAATGGCAGTTCAATTCAACCAAGTGCGGCACCTTTTGGCCTCCTTTTGCTTATCTCGTGTTAATAAAAGTTTGGTGAGAGACGATTCGCACTTTTTCAGACTCGTGGCTTTCAGTTTTCTGCTGTTCAGTTTGTGCTTGTTGGTTTGTATCTGGTCTTCAGTGCGTGCAGTGAGTACAATTGACTTGTCATTGTGTTCTTGTTCATTCGTTACTGATTTTCAGGTCCCTCTTCACAGGCCTTGCTGTTCTTCAGTGCGTTCTGTTAGTTCGTTCTGAGCAGCCGACCGTTTTCTAGCCATGTTGCGTATACGTACTCCTCTTAGAGTTTGTGCTGTGCGGGGGCTTGGTGTTGGGGTCCTTACCTTGACACAAGCCCAGTCCATGAACATAATGGGGAGGAGTTCATGGACCAAGAATTGGTTGCTCCAGCGTGACCAGTTCTGTCACATGCCTTTGTTCTGTGAGATCCGTGAGAATAATCCTGATGATTTTAGGAACTTTCTCAGGATGACGGACCCTGTATTTCACCGTTTGTTGGCTTTGCTGACCCCCTATATCAGCAGGCAGGATACCTGCATGAGGCAAGCTATCACTCCGGAGCAGAGGTTCGTCGCCACCCTGCGGTACTTGGTGATGGGGAGAAGCCTGCAGGACCTTAAGTTCTCGACAGGCATCTCCCCCCAGGCTCTGGGGATCATTATCCCGGAGACCTGTTCTGCCATCATCCAGGTCCTGCAGAAGGAGTATATTAAGGTAAGATTTATCCTTTAACATCACATTTTATTGCAATTAATGTTTGATAATATATTGTATTTCTTTCCTCATTCCCTAATTACCATGATTGTAATATGCTGTGAATGTCCCCTTTGTCCTCATGCATGCTGGATTTTTAACTAATTTTTTTTGGTCCTTCATACATATTTGCCTTCACTTACCTCCCCAGCATGCTCTCCTGGGCCTATATTCACCTCGTGTAGTCACTTAACAATGTATTTTATCAGCTCCATAGTAGTGCTTTACCCTAAAAACCCCCTAAAATGTTAAAAATTGTGATGTGTGTTTGAAATTCAGGCAGAGTGCCAGGGGCTTTTTTTTGGAGTTCACAAAATCGTTTGGAACACTCCCTCCCTCCAACTGCTAACTCAGCTGATACCAATCATCTATCTGCTGACTTTGCCAAACCCATACACACTATACCCACCTCTTTTGTGGTCAGATTTATGGATGAATTCCCCAAAGCATGTACTGCAAGGGCCTGCCTGAATACTTTTAAATGGTACTGTTTGAAGTTTTTGTATCCTATTATTATCTTGATAGGTAATAGCAGATTGTAAAAATGTGCTAAAATGTGTACAGTGTGTATTTATATCTTTGTATTATGACACTTCTTACCTGTCCAGTGGGCTGCCAATAGTGTAAGTAAGGAGGTGCTGGCCAAAGTAATACACATTATTTAGGCATTCATCTCTCAATGAATTGGAGAGGGTTACCTGTCCAAAACATCTCCCCCCATAAAATTTTACTAATGGCCCATGAGAGGGGGGAGGGGAGGAATCTGATAGATGGACCTTATACCTTTGTCTTTAAATAGTCCCTAAAATAAATGTTATACTGATGTTGGCCAAGATTGTTTGTGTCTAATCTGCTTTCCATGTTTATGTGCAAAATGATTAATTTATTTTTCTTGTTTGACTCCACAGTTTCCTTCCAACCCCAGGAATGGCAGACTGTGGCCTCCCACTTTGCCCAGCAGTGGGACTTTCCTAACTGCGGAGGGGCAATTGATGGGAAACACATCCACATCATCCCACCACCCAGCTCGGGGTCATACTATTACAACTACAAGGGGTTCAATAGTATTGTGATGTTGGCGGTGGTGTCGGCTACTTACGAGTTCCTGTATGTGGACGTGGGGAAAAATGGCCGGATGTCAGATGGTGGAGTCATCACCCAGACGGAGTTCTACAGGTGTCTCCATAATGGCAGCTTGGACTTGCCACGTCCAGAAGACAAGGCGGAAGGACTCCCATTCGTCTTTGTTGCGGCTGAAGCGTTTGCGCTGGGGGACCATCTTATGCGGCCATTCCCTATGAGGACCCTCACCCCAGACCAGAGGGTTTTTAATTACTGGCTGTCCAGAGCTAGAAGAGTGGTGAAGAATACATTTGGAATAATGGCCAGCCGGTTCCACTTATTTCTTACACCCATACACATGGCAGAGTATAAACTTAATCACATCATCCTGGCTTGCTGTGTTCTCCATAACTTTTTAAGGAGAAATTAGGTGAACTATGCTGGCAAAGTTGGGCCTGAATCCAGAATTAATGTAAATGAACCAACCCTGGCGGCGCTTGAAGCTGGCCATCCTGGCTTGCCCCCCCTGAGTGCCCGCAAGGTCCGTCTAAGATACATGGAATACTTTGCGGGTAGGGGGCCATCAATATGCCAGACAATGTCTGAGACATTGTTTAAATAAAAAACAAATTTGAACTAATAAAACTTTGGTGACATTTATTGCTTGTGTTTCTTTTAGCTGACCCTGACATAAATTTGGGGAGTCGTGAAAATGGCGTGATTGTGTAACATTATAAAGCACTGTTGGGTGTTATTTACTAAAGGCAAAGACACTTTGCACTACAAGTGCACTTGAGCCTGCACTGAAACTGCACTTGTAGTGCAAAGTGGATTTGCCCTTAGGAAATAACCCCCATTGACACAGAAAACACCAATGTTACCACAACAAAAGTTTCGGAGCATTGAAAGAAGAATCCACACATTCTTGATTATCAATCTTTTTAATACCAGCACAATCACATGTGCATTTATAAAAGGTTTTTAAAACAAACCAACATGTTTGTCGTATAACAATTTTTTGGGTCACATTAATAAATGTAGAAATGACCATTTAAGGTAAAACAGTCATGTTTAAATCCAACAAGAAATACACAACTCTGGAACTTACAAAGTTCAACTTTGTTATAAATTGAAGGCAATATCAGGCATGGGTATTTATAAACTGTGTTTGATATTGCGTTCAGCAGATGGGGTGAAGTCACCCCAGGAAAAGCCAAATTTTGAAGATGCACACAAATTGCCGAATGTCAACATGTGCTAGCTGCCATCATGGGGGATCAAGGGATGTGTTTTGTGGGTGCAACCCCTTCCTCTCAGCTACTTTATTATTGAGGAGGGGTTGAACCCCCAAAATGCATACATTGATCTCCCGTAATGGCAGATAGCACATGTTGACACACTGTGTGCATCTTCAAAATTTGGCTTTTCAAGAATTTGTCAAAAAATTGGAAATTTTGTTTTTGTTTTGGAAAAAAAGCACAACAAAGTAATGGATTTGGAGGTGTTTTAAACTCTCCCTAAAACATCAATGATGTTCTTCATTTTGTTTTGAACATCATTGATGTTTTGCTTGATGTTTTCAAAGTCCCTATTACACCCCATGATCTCCCCGATCAGGATCTGGGCACTTTTACTGGTGAAATGACCTGGATCCACAATATCACGATCACCTAAAAATAATTTAAAAAAAACACACCATGTATTATAAATATGACGGCATCCATCTCTTACCTGAGCCTGTGGTCGCAGACACTCACCTGTTGTGGTGACAATTTCCACCACATCTCCTTCCTCCTCCTCTTGTTGGCATTGGGGGATTTCCCCTTCTTCCTGAGGCGGGGGGTCTGTGGTCTCCTCGGATGAGTGGTGTCCTCCGAGTCTTTTCTCCCCTATGTAAAAAAAAATAGGTATACTTAACACACAGATATTTTATGACAGAAATAGGAATATGAACCATTGCTTGGAAGTGGGGTACAATTGTCTGTTTTGGCAGAGTTCCAAGATGAAGAAATATTTTTGTCCTTTGTCAAGCTTGAATACTTACCTGTTTTGTACAAGCTTCACAGATGGAGTCACCCCTATGGTATACACTGGAGCACCTGTGTGGGCCCCCTAATAAAAAGAGTGTTCTTGTGTCCCACACTAGTGCCCCTGTGTCCAGATGTGTGAACAGCTGCTAAGTGTCCTCTCCTTACACAGAATCTAGTTAGCATTTCATTCTAGTTACAAACCCATCTAGACACCAAAATTATTTTAAGAGATGTAGGCTAGCAAAAATGTATTCAAATGCATATGGCCAAAACATGGTGTTTTCTATGCCGAACGAACAATGTTTCATTCGAACGAACAATGTGCCCATGAACATGAAAGTTGCCACAACAGTTAAGAAAAGCACATGGAGCAGCACGAACGTTAGAAAAATAAAGAATAGGAACACAGCACAACTACTTACTTTTTTGCAGCACTCTCCTGATTCTTCTGTACTGCTCATGCTCCCCTAATTTGAGGTCCAAACACCGCTTCCTGAGTTGATCCTTGGATCGCCGTACCCCAGAATGCCGGTGCAGACTCTTCACAACTTTCGCCATGATCTTGGCCTTTCTCACATTTGGGTTGGGGTAAGGTCCATACTTCCCGTAATAGTCGGCCCTCTTCAGGATGTCGACCATCTCCAACATCTCCCCAAAGGACATATTTGAGGCCTTAAATCGTCTCCTCCGGGATTGTGACGTTTCTGGCTCCGGGCTTTCCTCCTCCTCCTCCTCATTGGTGTAATTAGCACGCACCTGCTGTGTCTCCGCCATGTGCTCTTCCCCACTGCGCCAAATGAGAAGGGGCGGGGAATAGACTAGAAAGAACGTCAGGGACGGGCGGAGTTTCACGCATGCGCACTGTATATAAAGCGTAACACGCGTGCGTAGTACGTACGATCTGTGAGTGAAGGAAGGAGTATCGAAGGCGCCGATCGTGATAACGAAGGTAAGATTTAAAATTGGGCCTATACTGCTTCTAGATTGAGGCCTGTATTGTGACAAGATTAGACTTTAGCCTGACATAGGGTTTGTCTTGCAGAGAAAATGTATATCTTTAGTTTATCAGCATATTCATAGATATGTTCAGGGAGCTGCCTTGTCTGTGGCAGGTAAACCACCCTGATTATAAGAACCAAACAAAGGGCAAGGCAGCGCTGGATAATTTACTGCAATTTGTGAAGCCGGTGATCCCCACGGCAGACATCCCCTATTTGAAGGGCCTAATTGGTGGCATGAGGAGCACTTATCTAAGGGAGCACAAGAAGGTCCAGGATTCCCTGAGATCAGGAGCAGCAGATGACATTTATGTCCCCAGGCTGTGGTACTATGACAGGCTGCATTTTCTGTCAGGTCAGATTGAACCCAGGCCATCACTCTCCAATCTTCCTTCCACGCTTCCTTTCCCCTCAGCTGAGGCTTCTGACGTTCAACCTGGGCCTTCCAGGCAGCAACATTCTTCTAAATATTTCTGGGTGTCCAATTAATGATGTTAAATATATGTTAGTTGGGATTCCTAATTTCTGATTGTGATTAATGAGCCAAAAACTAAAACGATGTTCCTTTTTCATACACAGGGAAGTCTCAGCCAGGAGGTGGCTGGGCCAAGCAGGTTGCCTGATTCCCAGGTCCCTCCCCTCCGCCTTCAAAGAAAAAGTGGCAGGAAGAGGAGTAACCTGGAGGAGGCTGCAATAGGCCTATTTGGGAAGGCTACTGAGGCCCTCAGAACACCCCACAGTGTGGAAGAGGATTTTGCTGCCATAACAGCATGCAAAATGCTGCAAATGGAGGAGGGCCAATGCCTCTTATGTGAGTTTGTCATTTTAGAAGCTCTACAGCAGGGGTTGAGGGGCCTACTCACATGCGAAAGCCACATTTGTCAGCTCGCCCACGGTCCTTCTCCTCCTCCTCCAGGTCCTACTCCTCCTCCTGCCACACCTCCAACACCAGAGCCACAGCTGGGAAGGAAGCATGTAAGGAAGACCAGAGAGTGATGTCCTGGGTTCAGTCTGGTCTGGAAAAAGATGCAGGCTCTTGTATGACCACAGCCTGAGAACATGCATGTCATCTGCTGCTTTTTTATGATTCTCTTGGACTTCTGGACCAGATTGCACTCCCTCAGATATGGACTCCTCATGCCACCAATTTTTCAGTAAAATAATTGATGTGTGCCCTGGGGGCCAAAGGCTTCGCCAGTTTCTGCAGTTTCTCCAGCGTTGCCTTCCTCTTTGTTTGGTTATGAGCCCTTAATAAAGGAATTTTTGTTTCAATTATACTTGCCTATGTGTGTTTTCCTTCAAAAAGGACAGTTTGTGAGGAGACAGGTACATTTCAAAAATACAATGTGAAATTAACAAGAGACACCAAACAATCTCCTTGAGATAAAATAATACAAGATATTAATGGTGTTGTGGTATCTTGACACAGAAAACACACCCAAAAATATTCTGGAGAAAAAAAAAGATCAGGCTTGAAAAAATACAAAAAAAAAAAATGATAATCTTTTAGTCAGATGTGACAAATCAAAATATATTGATGAAATCACGATAAATAATAAAGAAAGAAGTTTGTGAGAACTCTGTGTGAATATGAGCAGCAAAACAACTTCATTCTTCTTGCATTATAAAGAAGAAGAGAGTGCGCTGCATTAAACAATTTCAAACATTGCACCGTGATAAAAGTGGTATATGCATTGCGAACGCTAATTTTACCAGACCGAGCAGTTCCGTCTCGAAATTTATTCTGAGCATGCGTGGCACTTTGTGCATCGGAATTGTCCACACACGGTCGGAATTGACGCGATCGGATTTTGTTGTCTGAAAATTTTATAGCCTGCTCTCAAACTTTGTGTGTCAGAAAATCCAATGGAAAAAGTCAGATGGAGCCTACACATGATCGGAATTTCCGACAACAAGCTCCGATCGCACATTTTCCGTCGGAAAATCCGACCGTGTGTACAGGGCATTAGTGAACGTAACAATTTTATCCGAAGTTACGAATTATCCGAAATAACGAATGCTGCATCTAAACAAATAGAATGTAACGAATTAACAATAGTAAATAATAATAATAATACAAACTTTTTATTATTATTATTTATTATGATTAATTCATTACGTTCCTTTTGTTTAGATGCGGCATTCGTTTTTTCGGATAATTCATAACTTCGGATAAATTCATATTCATTATGTTCACTAACAGCCAAATTTGAAAGGGAATTCCAATATCTATAATTTAATAGTTAGTTATTATTAGTTAGTTATCATTTCGGATTTTCTAATTTTTTGGATTTTCGTTCTTATTTTCGAATTTTCGTCTTTTTTTAGTCTTTTTTCTTCTATCTTTATTTGGTGATCCAGCCAGCAAGCACAAGCTCTCAAGCAGAATGTATCAGTTTACATGGATGAGACAAACCACTCAAAACTGCCAGGGGTGATTAAAATGATCAGCTTTTATTTATTTATGTAAAAACCTAACTACTTATAAAATGTGAGCTGGAGTTTGGTTTCAGTTTGTTAGTGTATGTAAATCTGCTAATACATTTGACACTACCCTCCCACCTAGACTGATAATGCCACTGTCTGTTGTACCACCCGTGCTCACTCCTCCAGAGTTGAGTCTCATAGGTGATGTGTCACTGGCCAGATCACCAGGTGAACACAGAAGGAAAAAAGACACACAAAAAAAAAGAAAGCTGCTGCAGCCATCACATCTAATAATTAGTAAGGTACAATACATAGTACATTTTTGGTTCTGGCTTTAGACCAGGCCTATTTCTGACATTTGTTGCTTACAAGTTAAAATCAGTATTTTTTGCTAGAAAATTAGAACCCCTAAACATTATATATGTATATATATCTATAGATCTATACATAGATCTATAGATCTATAGATCTATATATCTAGATATATAGATCTATATATCTAGATATATAGATATCTAGATATATATATCTAGATATCTATATATGGATATATATATTTTTTTTTTTTTTTGCAGAGACCCTAGAGAATAAAATGGCAGTCGTTGCAATATTTGATATTACACGGTATTTGCGCAGCGCTCTTTCAAACGCAATTTTTGGGAAAAAGTATACTTCAATGAATTAAAAAAATATACTTCAATGAATTAAAAAAACTAAATAGTAAAGTATTGTATGATGTAAAAGATGATGTTACGCCGAGTAAATAGATGTCCAACATGCCATGCTTTTGAAATTTGCGCACACTAGTTGAATGGCGATAAACTACAGTACTTAAAAATCCCTGTAGGCGATGCTTTAGAAAATGTTAACGGTTACGTGTTTAGAGTTACAGAGGAGGTTGTGCACTAGAATAATTTCTTTCGGTCTACCGATCGTGACAATACCTCAGATGTGTGGTTTGAACACTGTTTACATTCTAGTAACGCCCCCTCCAACTGCTTGTAATAACAGCCGAGTGGCTTAGCATCAGTTGTTATTACAAGAAATTGGATCGTTGGCTCTACCACTCCACTGTCTTTACAACCACTTGAAGCCAATGGCGTACCAGGTATGTGATTTGGCGGCAATTGGTTAATATCTCTTTAAAGTGTTGCCTAACCCACAATAGTAAAAGCAGTCTGTATTTGCAGTAAAGTATGCTTGTGACTGTGAAACCTAAGGGATGAATCCTCTGCATAGTGTAAAAAGGCTGCTTGATCCCATCTTCTCTGATCCTCCTCTTATTTCACTGTCCCCAATCCATCTGCTAATAGAACAGAGCCATGGGGGCAAGCTGCACATGCTCAGTTTGATGTGTATTGCTAGAGAGTTTTTATTTTTTTTCTTGGAAGAGTGCATGTGATCAGCACAGATCCAATCAGCACTGTCCAGACAAAGAGTCAGGGGTCCTGCAGCCTCATAGGACAATCAGGGGAGAATGAAAACTCCTCCTACAATCTTTAACCAGGCACTGATAGAAGTCAGAAGACTGCTCTAACTGCTGATGAGAAAGGGTATTTGGCTGTTTATATTTACTAAAATAATTGCATTTACATGTTCTGTGTACTGTGGGGGACCAGATATAGTGAATGCAAGGTCCTGGGTTTAGTAAGACTTTAAGCCAGCCAATTCAGTTTGAACAGGCTTCCGCTGTGCCACTTTTTTGGTGTAGTATACGCTCATCTTTCACTGCTGACACCTACTGCTCATTAACAGTCATTTACCCGCTTGCCGACCGGCTGACGCTGGGTGAAACACCGTACCTATACAGCAGCGCCCCCTGCTGTGCAGCGCTGCGTGTGGCCGGCGGGCGCGCTCATGCCGGCCACCAGTGATCATGGGCATGAGAGCCGGGACAAGGATTTGTGTGTGTAAACACACACATCCCGGTTCTGACAGGGGAGAAGAGACAGATCGTGTGTTCTTACTAAGTGGGAACAATGATCTGGCGCCTCTTCTAGTCAGTCACATCCCCCCACAGTTAGAAACACTTGAGGGAACACATTTAACCCCTTGATCGACCCCTAGTGTTAACCCCTTCCCTACACAGTAAAAAGTGCATTTTTATAGCGCTGATCACTGTATAAATGTCAATGGTCCCAAAAAATTGTCAAGTGTCGGATTTGTCAGCCGCAATGTCACAGTCCTGATAAAAATCACTTATCGCTACCATTAAAAAATAAAAATTCCATAAATCTATGACCTATTTTGTAGGCGCTATAACTTTTGTGCAAACCAATCAATATATGCTTATCGTGATTTTTTTTTTACCAGAAACATGTAGAAGAATACATATCAGCCTAAACTGATGAAGAATTTTTTTAATTTTTTTTTTTATATATTATATTATATTTTTATAGCAAAAAGTAAAAAATATTTTTTTTTTTCAAAATTGTCGGTCTTTTTTTGTTTATAGCAATTTTATTTTACCAAAAATATGTAGAAGAACACATATCGGCCTAAACTGATGAAGGAATTAAAAAAAACAAATGTTTTGGACATTTATTATAGCAAAAAGTAAAAAATATTGTTTTTTTTTCTTCAAAATTTATGCTATTTTTTTGTTTAGAGCACAAAAAATAAAAACCACAGAGGTGATCAAATACCACCAAAAGAAAGCTGTATTTGTGGGGAAAAAAGGACGTACATTTTATTTGGGTACAACTTCGCACGACTGCGCAATCGTCAGTTAAATTGACACAGTGCCATATCGCAAAAAATGGGCCGGTCAGGAAGGGGGTAATTCGTTCCGGGATGAAGTGGTTAAATAAGACGCAGCTTTACAGCTATACATATACTTAGAATTGTGATTTACTAACTTGAGAGTTAGGCCTCATGCCCACAGATGGTGTTAAAAATGAGCTGTAAAGCTAGTACTGACGCCTGGAAAAAGCGGCGGTAAAAACTTGATTTTTGCCAAGTTTTGCATTAGTGTTTATGCGTGTTTATATGCGTTTTTGCACGGCTTTGCCCTATAGCGTTAAGTAGTGTTTTTTTAAGAAAAATACACCTCTCGGCTATAAAATTGCCCACAATGCCACAGAAACCCAAAAAAATGCCGGAGCTCAAAAATGCGCAAAAACGGCGATGCAGCGTTTTTTCACGTTTGGCGTTTTTACAGTTCTAGCGCTACGCCTCAGAACGCCCTGGTCCTGGGTTTTTGTTTTTTTTGCAGCTTAAAAACGCCTATGCCATTTACAGCTCAAAAACGCCATGGTGGGCATGAGGCCATAGGCTAACATGGAGAGGCGTTTTTAAAGTGGAGTTCCACCCACTTTTACAACTCTTCAGCATCCCTCACTAAACTGTGCACTGTAAACAAATTGGATATTTTTTTATTTTTTTTCTCAGCACCTACTGTATAGCTGCTGTATTCATTTTTCACTTCCTCCTCCCTGGCCGTGGCCCATCGCATCATTTCCTGTTTGCAATGCCTTCTGGGAAGGGGCGGCAACTTCCTCTGATACTGCCGTTGCTATGGAAACCTGACCTGAAACCTATTACACTGCTTGTGCTGCACTGAGCATGTGCGAGATCTGCAAGGATGAGATCCAGGAAGAAATACAGTCTGGCTTCAGATGCCCACACTTAAGATGGCCACGGCCTGCTGTAAGTTTATAAAATAACAAACTACTGCTATAAACTAACAAAACAGACCTTAGTTTACAGACTAACTTTACTAGAATACATTAATCTTGTGTATTATAGGGGTATTTTTATTTAAAAAGTATAATTTGGCCGGAACACCACTTTAAGCTGCAAAAAACGCTCATAAAAGCGGCTGTAAAAACGTCCGTGGGCATGAGGCCTTAGACTCTTTTTTTCATGTGATGTTTATGTTATTTTGTCCACCTCTACGTTTGACAAGGCAAAAAAAACATGTCAAAAGCACAGTAAAGGCAGTAACCCGGGGGATTTATTCAAAATCATCATTCGTTGTTCTGACACTCTGCATTGATGAAATGTGAAATCTAATTGGTTACATTCCATGAGTGATTGAAGTGTGGAATTCCTCTTTGTTCATTGTGCCATTTTATAATAACATATTTGCTCTGTTTGGTTTTACAGCTTTCAGTGGTAAAAGCCATCATTTTACGTTACACTTTTAAACCCTACGGATTCAGTTATTTCATTCTCATTTGCATACTGCATTTATTCATCTCAAGCATGCAATACAAATAGAAAGGGAAAGGAAAAGGTAATAAATAGGTTGAAAAAAAGTTAAAAAAAAAAAAAGAGAGAAGCTGAGCATTTCCAGATCAGATAGCAAGCATAATATTTAGTCAATTTGTAATTCATGTTACACTTGAAGTTAACCCTAATCCCTTCATCCCGTCTAATTGTTTACACTGGCCTACTTATCTTGGTTAAATGCTACGTCTTGCTGCATTTTCACCAGGGCACAATGTGAGCCTGTGAGTTGATTTGCTTGCATATCGTTCTTTTGTGGAACTCCAGTGAAACTGTTACTAGAATTCTCTGGCAGTACTTTTAACGGCCACTTTTATTCTCTTCCCCTGGATCAACAAGAACAACACAATGGAATGGCAGTTTTGAAGAAAAGAATCTAGAGAGCTGATTGGCACCAGGATAGAGCCTCTTACATCTCGGCTATGATTCAAGTCAGGCTGAGCTTTTTAGTGACTCACAAATTAGCATATGAATGAGGCTTAGAAGCCTATTTGCAATTAACTGATAGCCCAGAGTTCTTCCCTTGTGAGTGGACTTTTATGGTCACAATCTAAGAAAAAAAAAATGTAAATAGCATTAGCCCTTGGGAAAAACGTTTGTGTTTTGGACATTATTAATATTATATTTATTATTATAAAAATTTGTAACAGCGCCAATGATTTCTGCAACACTTTACAAAATGGAGGGAGAAAGTAGAGTAAGGTCTCGTTTACACTTGCTTCATAGTTACATAGTAACATAGTTACATAGTTACATAGTAGACAAGGTTGAAAAAAGACACAAGTCCATCAAGTCCAACCTATGTGTGATTATATGTCAGTATTACATTGTATGTCCCTGTTGGTTGTGGCCGTTCAGGTGATTATCTAATCGTTTTTTTAAACTATCGATGCTCTCCGCTGAGACCACCACCTGTGGAAGGGAATTCCACATCCTTGCCGCTCTTATGCCCTGTACACACGATCCGACTTTCCGATGGAATATGTGCGATCGGAGCTTGTTGTCGGAAATTCCGACCGTGTGTGGGCTCCATCGGACTTTTTCCATCGGAATTTCCGACAAACAAAGTTTGAGAGTATGCTATAAAATTTTCCGACAACAAAATCCGATCCTTTAAATTCCGATCGTGTGTACACAAATCTGATGGACAAAGTGTCACGCATGCTCAGAATAAATTAAGAGATGAAAGCTATTGGCTATTGCCCCGTTTATAGTCCCGATGTACGTGTTTTACGTCGCTGTGTTCAGAATGATTGGATTTTCCGACAACTTTGTGCGATCGTGTGTATGCAAGACAAGTTTGAGCCAACATCCGTCAGAAAAAAACGATGGATTTTGTTGTAGGAATGTCAGATCAATGTCCAATCCTGTGTACAGGGCATTACAGTAAAGAACCCTCTACGTAGTTTAGCCCCGGAAGATTTGGCTGCTGAATGACCAGGCCATTTTTTGCGATACGGCACTGCGACGCTTTAACTGACAATTGCGTGGTCGTGCGGCGCTGCACCCAAACAAAATTGACATCCTTTTTTTCCCACAATTAGAGCTTTCTTTTCGTGGTATTTGATTATTCGCTGCGGTTTTTAGGGTTTGCGCTATAAACAAAACAAGAGCGTCAATTTTGAAAAAAAACACAATGGGGTTGATTTGCTAAAGGGAAATCCACTCTGCACTACAAGTGCACTGTAAGTGCACTTGAAAGTGCACTTGTAAGTGCAGTCGCTGTAGATCGCTGTAGATCTGAGGGGAAGCTCTGAAATGAGTGGAAGCTCTGCTGATTTTATCATGCAATCATGTGCAAGCAAAAATTCTGTTTTTTATTTTCCCTGCATGTCCCCCCCAGATCTACAGCGACTGCACTTGAAAGTGCACTTGTAGTGCAGAGTGTATTTGCTTTTCGTAAATAACCCTCATTATTTTGTACTTTTTGCTATAATAAATATTACCTTTTTTTTTTTTTAAAAAAGCAATTTTTTTCTCAGTTTAGGCCGATGTGTATTCTTCTACATATTTTTGGTAAAAAAAAATTGCAATAAGCGTATATTGATTGGTTTGCGCAAAAATTATAGCGTCTACAAAATAGGGGATAGATTTATGGCATTTTTATTATTATTATTATTTTTTTTTTACTAGTAATGGCAGCGATCTACGATTTTTATCAGGACTGCGACATTATGGCGGAAACATTGAACACTTTTGACACATTTTTGGGACCATTGGCATTTATATAGTGATCAATTCTATAAAAATGCACTGATAACTGTAAAAATGTCACTGGCAGGGAAGGGGTTAACACTAGGGGGGCAATCAAGGGGTTAACTGTGTTCCCTGTCTGTGTTTCTAACTGTAGGGGGAGGGGACTGACCTAGAGAAAATGAAGGATCGTGATTCCTAGCTATTAGGAACTCACGATCTGTCTCTCCTCAAAGAACAGGGATTTGTGTGTTTACACACACACGTCCCTGTTCTGTGTCTCGTGTCCACGAACGCACATGGCCGCCGGTCATCGCAACCGTGGGCCGCGAGCATCGGCACCCCCGCAGTGTAGTGGGGGCGGTGGCTGGTCGGCAAGCGGTTAAGGTTAAACCTCTTTTCTTCAAATTTTAATGAGTGGCCACTAATCTTGTTAAATTCCCTTACACAAAAAAGTTTTATCCCTATTGTGGGGTCCCCAGTACGGTATTTGTAAATTGAAATCATATCCCCTCTCAAGTGTCTCTTCTCCAGAGAGAATAAGTTCGGTGCTGGCAACCTTTCCTCATTACTAACATCCTCCAGACCCTTTATTAGCATAAGGCAGCATTGGACACACTTTTTGAATGCCAGTCAAAGTGCCTGTCGCTAAGAAAAATCAGCAGAAAGAGGCCGCCTGGGTCAGTGTGATAGTAAAAGCAAGTAACACTTTATTTAGATACACTTACATAAAAGTATCTTGCGAGCTGAACACAGGGTGGATGTGGATCACCAATCATGCAGTCAGCCATCACGAGGGATGAGAAGACCGCTGTGGGATAAGCTCAGTCCTGCCGTATGGAGGGATAAAACCTACAGCGACTCCAGCTCTCATACCTGCTCTCACAAAGCTAGCAAGAGACCAAAACAGGACGGGGGCGGACCGCAACGCGTTTCTGAGGCGCCGCCTCCTTCTTCAGAAAGGAAAATGTATACTGCCTGGATGGAATAAAACAAAAAACACCCAATCAGTACAGAGACTGGGCGTGGCCAGTCGTCCAATCAACAGGGCTATACTGGCCAGCTTTTTTAGCTGTAAACCAATCTCCAACATGTATAGCTGTCATAGCATGGCACAAGTGTACCTATAGCACAGCGGGCAACGAGCTAAAAATAATATTAAATAGAATAAAGGAAAATGTGCATGATTATAAAAAAATCCTTAAAAATGATACAAAAAGTCATCTGATCCGAGTGAATTGCTGCATAGTAACACATCTATGATAGTATTTTATAATGAATGGTAAAAAATCAAATAATAACTATATAAAAGGTGACTTCAAATAAAATAACCTATTATGATCGCTACAGGATTAATTACACAAAGAAATACAAATTATACATTCATTGAGATACACACCAGTAATTCCTATCAGCATATCTAAAGGGCGATGGATATATACAGGTACTAACTTTATAAATAAGAACAAATAAGGAGGGGGTTACTTACAGTCCAATATTGGGGTTGAGCCCCTTCATGTATATAGGGCCACGCCTGGCCCTCGGTCTCTCCCTCTCTCTCCAGGCTGGGAACGTTTCCTTTTTTGGCATTCTAGGCCTTTGTGGCAAAACTGCTGCAGGTATCTTTATTTTGTTTTAGACTTGCTGGGTGCTAGGTATGGCTTTGATGCAACGATGCGGATGTCTTTATGTATTTTGCAGACTCTGTATATATATACCATAACTATAGACCCAATAATGGATTACCAATACTGAACAATGCTTTATTGCAGGCTACTTATCTGATAGCTCTAAAGTATTGTAGTGTAGTAACCAACTGGCCCTTACTACACTTACCACCACCGCGCCACAAATATAAAGGTGAAAAATTAAAATGTGAAAATTATTAGATAAATAAAGCTGCCACTATACAATCAAAAATAGCAAAAATAACACATGTAAATCTTCTGGGTGTCTAAATAGTACAGCGCAAAAGACACAAAGAAGAACACTAGTGGCGCTACTATAAACACAGTGCATAAATTAGAGTTATATATAGCAAACAGAGCAAATGAATGTATTTAAACATTTAAAGCATCAGGTGATTTAAATGTGATTAAATCAAACAAAATGTCCATATAATCAAACGTGGATGCTAGGAAATAATATAAAAGTGTCCTCTTGATATCTTCCACCACACCACAAGTGTTCGGTGCTCCCACTCCCTTAAGAAATGCACTCACCGACTCCACATGCCTGCACTTACGTGCAAGGCTAAATCTCCAACAATGTGTAAGGTAATCACTCCACATGTAAAATTCCATGATTAAGTCAATGTATGGTGAAACATGTCGGGGGTGTGGCTGTGACGTAGGATGTTGTTAGCCATACGAGATAGCAGTGATCTGATCCGCACACGAGACACCGAGGAGGGGGTGAGAACTGAAAGGCTGAAGCCTGCACACCTCGGGTCTGCTGTGACCATATCGTTGTATTGTGTGATCCAACTGCTGTGTTGCTGTGATTTGAAGTTGCACCGACTTTTTGCTATTTTAAAGTTTGTAAAATGTGAGTGAACACTTGGAGTGTGGTAGTGTTTTAATAAAGTGGTTGTACTGGTTTACACTATTGGAGCACTTTATTATTTTACATGTGGAGCGATTACCTTACACATTGTTGGAGATCGGGCTGAGGATCATACCCTATTTGTGTGGTATAAAAGCGATTTAGCCTTGCACGTAAGTGCGGGCATGTGGAGTCGATGAGTGCGTTTCTTAAGGGAGTGGGAGCACCGAACACTTGTGGTGTGGTGGAAGATATCAAGAGGACACTTATATATTATTTCCTAGCATCCACATTTGATTATATGGACATTTTGTTTGATTTAATCACATTTGAATCACATGATGCTTTAAATGTTTAAATACATTAATTTGCACTGTTTGCTATATATGACTCTAATTTATGCACTGTGTTTATAGTAGCGCCACTAGTGTTCTTCTTTGTGTCTTTTGCGCTGTACTATCTAGGCTACTTATCTGCCCTATCTGAGGTTGGTTGTTCTGTAGTAGGAACATACATATACATTATATTACCAAAAGTATTGGGATACCTGCCTTTACACACACACACACACATGAACTTTAATGGCATCCCACTCTTATGCCGCGTACATGCGGTTGGATTTTCCGATGGGAAATGTTTGATAGGAGCTTGTTGTCGGAAATTCTGACCATGTGTAGGCTCCATCGGACATTTTCCGTCTGAATTTCCAACAAACAAAATTTGAGATCAAAATCCGTTCTCGTAAATTCCGATCGTGTGTACACAATTCCGACGCACAAAGTTCCATGCATGCTCGGAATCAAGCAGAAGAGCCGCACTGGCTATTGAACTTCATTTTTCTCGGCTCGTCGTCCGACAAGATTTGTGTGACCGTGCGTATGCAAGACAAGTTTGAGCCAACATCTGTCGGAAAAAACATAGATTTTGTTGTCGGAATGTGCGATTATTCCGTAAGGTTCAATATTGAGTTGGCCCACCCTTTGCAGCTATAACAGCTTCAACTCTTCTGGGAAGGATGTCCACAAGCTTTAGGAGTGTGTCTATGGGAATGTTCGACCATTCTTCCATAAGCGCTTTTGTGAGGTCAGGCACTCATGTGGATGAGAAGGCCTGGCTCACAATATCTGCTCTAATTCATCCCAAAGGTGTTCCATTGGGTTGAGGTCAGGACTCTGTGCAGGCCAGTCAAGTTTCTCCACCCCAAACTCACTCATCCATGTCTTTATTGACCTTGCATGGGGCACTGGTCCAAATCATTTGGTGGAGGGGGGATTATGGTGTGGGGTTGTTTTTCAGTGGTTGGGTCTGGCCCCTTCACTCCAGTGAAGGGAACTCTTAAGGCTTCAGCATACCAAGACATTTCGGACAATTTCATGCTCCCAGCTTTGTGGGAACAGTTTGAGGATGGCCCCTTCCTGTTCCAGCATGACCAGTGTACAAAGCAAGGTCCATAAAGACATGGATGAGCGAGTTTGGGGTGGAGGAACTTGACTATCTTGTACAGAGTCCTGACCTCAACCCGAAGGAACACCTTTGGGATGAGTAAGAGTGGAGACTGCAAGGCAGGCCTTCTTGTCCAACATCAGTGCCTGACCTCACAAATGTGCCTCCTGGATAAAATGGTCGAACATTCCCATAGACACACTCGTAAACCTTGTGGACAGTCTTCCCAGAGGAGTTATAGTACAATTTTATTCACAATTAATATGTACAGGTAAGTCACACTTGTGAAGTCATCAGTAAGTGTTTTGTTTAAAATAACCCATCGTGGGGATGATCGTCAGATTTGTCTATCTACGAATCTGACGATCACCCCCACGATGGGTTATTTTAAACAAAACGCTTACTGATGACTTTACAAATGTGAGTTGCCTGTACATATTAATTGTGAATAAAATTGTCCTATATCTACACCCAGAGGCGACTCTCACCTTGTATCTTTCTCAGAATATTGGAACATGGTTTCGGTTCCCCCCTGAAGGCAGCCCTGAATGTGGGACCCTGTATCATCATCTCTCCTTCCTTTTTTGGTTCTTGGACTTTTATATACCACTATGATTATAGACTCTTTTTACCATATTACTACTACTTTGCATAATCTATATGCGTTTTAATTTATGTATTTTAATGCTGTGGGATATTTATTGTTCCAGTCTTCTGCGCCCTTACCTGCATATTCCCAGAGGAATTGAAGCTGTAATGCCGCGTACACACGGTCGGACTTTTCGTCTACAAAAGTCCGACAGCCTGTCCGACAGACTTCTGGCGGACTTTCGGCGGACTTGCGGCAGACTTTCTAACGAACGGACTTGCCTACACACGACCACACAAAAGTTCGACAGCCTAGTACGCGGTGACGTACACCAAGTCCGGCGAGACTATAAAACGGAAGTTCAATAGCCCGTACGACACCCTTTGGGCTCCTTCTGCTAATCTCGTGTTTATCTCGTGTTAGTAGAAGTTTGGTGAGAGACGATTCGCGCTTGTGAGACTCGTATTTTTCAGTTCGTTTTAACTGTTGTTCAGTCTGTGCTTGTGAGGTTTGTATCTGCTTTTCAGTGCGTTTGGTCAGTTGGCATTGAGAAATCTTTGTTTTATTGTCCGCTCGTTCCTGATTTTCAGGTCGCTCTTCACAGGCCTTGCTGTTCTTCAGTGCGTTCTGTTTAGTGCGTTCTGACCAGCCGACCGTTTTGAAACCATGTTACCTGTACGTACTCGTCGTCGAGCTTGTGCATTGTATGTGTTTGGTGTTGTAGTTTATTCTTCAGACCAAGACCAGTCCATGAACAGGGCGAGGAGGAGTTCATGGACCAAGAATTGGTTGCTCCAGCGTGACCAGTTCTGTCACATGCCATTGCTCCGTGAGATCCGTGAGAATAATCCTGAGGATTTCAGGAACTTTCTCCGGATGACGGACCCCGTTTTTGACCGTTTGTTGGCTTTGCTGACCCCCTATATCAGCAGGCAGGATACCTGCATGAGGCAAGCCATCACTCCGGAGCAGAGGCTAGTTGCCACGTTGCGGTACTTGGCGACAGGGAGAAGCCTGCAGGACCTCAAGTTCTCGACAGGCATCTCCCCCCAGGCTCTGGGGATCATTATCCCAGAGACCTGTTCTGCCATCATCCAGGTCCTGCAGAAGGACTATATTAAGGTAAGATATTTTTCTTTTATTAGCATCACATGTTCTTTTATGTAATCTTTGATAATGTAATGTATTTCTTGCCTCAAACACTACTTACCATCATTGCAATATAGTGTGAATGTCCCCTTTTTATCCTCACACATGCTGGATTTTTTTCCTGTTCTTTTTTGTCATGCATGTATATTTTCCTTCAATAACCTCCCCAGCATGCAATGATGGGCACATATCCACCTAGTCTACTCATTTTGAATGTATTTTGTTTGAGTGTATTTAGTGTGCTTATAATTAGCAATTAGCTTGATTTCCCAACCCCCTCCTCCCCACCTAAACTCAATCCAAATAGTGTGCTTATAATTAGCAATTAGCTTGATTTCCCAACCCCCTCCCCCCCACCTAAACTCAATCCAAATAGTGTGCTTATAATTAGCAATTAGCTTGATTTCCCAACCCCCTCCCCCCCACCTAAACTCAATCCAAATAGTGTGCTTATAATTAGCAATTAGCTTGATTTCCCAACCCCCACCCTCGTAAAAATTTGCTAGGATGTTCTGTGGTGTTGATTTGTATAAAGCAAATATATGTTGCACTTTGCAAAATGCATGTGCACTCTCCAAGTGCATTTGTTCCAGTGCTTTAGTAAATGAGCAGAAGCTCTGCTGATTTCCATCATCAAATCATATGCAAGCCACAAAGTGTTTTCATTAATTGCCCTTGCATGTGATTGTGTACTCCTTGCAACATGAATGCCTTTTTACATTACCTCATTTACTGTAAGCTGGGTAGCAACTGCACTTGCAGAGTGCGACAACTGCAGTCTTGTAGCCTTTTTAGTCCCTAAATCCCTGCGTGTCCTAAAAGTAATCTTTTTTAGGGATTTCACAACCCCCTAAAATGTAATCAATGTTCCATCAGAGGGGGTGAGCAATCTGATAAGTGTGCCTTTCCATATTAGTTCTTCCCGAAGATTTAAATTATTTAATGTTATACTGATGCTGGGGAATAATGTTTTTAATTGTATAATTTTCTTGCAATGTTATCTTCAAAATTAATGATTTGGGTTTTCTTGTTTGATTCCCCAGTTTCCTTCAACGCCACAGGAATGGCAGACTGTGGCATCCCATTTTGCCACCCGTTGGGACTTTCCCAATTGTGGAGGGGCTATAGATGGGAAACATGTCCACATCGTGCCACCACCCCATTCGGGGTCATACTATTTTAATTATAAGGGGTTCCACAGTATTGTTTTAATGGCGGTGGTGTCGGCACACTATGAATTTTTATATGTGGACGTGGGGAAGGCCGGATGTCGGATGGAGGAGTATTTGCCCAGACGGAGTTCTGCCAGCGTCTCCAGAGTGGTGGCCTGGGATTGCCACCTGATGTGGATAACGTGGAAGGACTCCCCTTTGTCTTCATTGCCGATGAAGCCTTCGCTCTGAGCAAGCACCTCATGAGGCCATTCCCGCAAAGAACCCTCACCCCGGAGAGGAGGGTTTTTAATTTCCGGCTGGCCAGAGCTAGAAGAGTGGTTGAGAATGCGTTTGGGATTCTAGCCAGCCGGTTCCGCCTGTTTCAAACTTCCATTAATTTGGCAGAATACAAACTTAATTTTATCATTTTATCGTGCTGCATCCTGCACAACTTTTTACAACAACATTCTCCAAATTATATGGTAACAGTTGGGCCTGAGGCCGGACTTATCGATGACAACCTTACGGGCCTGGATACTGTCTGTACTGGCTTGGCCCCCCAAAGTGCCCGTCAAGTTAGACAGCAATATGTTAATTATTTTATGGGTAGGGGGGCCATTGCAATGGGCCAGGATATCTAAATATTTTAAATAAAAAAAATCTTGATGAAATCGTGAATTATATTTATTGCTTGCCTTTCTTTTATGCTTTCTCCTAGGTTATGGTCGAGCAGTTGTAGTGCCAACTGTATTTTCCTTTTAAATGTCTAAATAAGCTCCATTGCCACTGTAAACAACTTTTTTAAAATTATAACCAAACTGATACTGAGCATTGAAATAACAAACCACACATTTTTTTAATTCCTAAGCAGATGTTTTTATTAATCGTTGTTATGCATTCAGTTATGCATTTAGTATAAAATGTTCCTAGACAAAAATATAATGATATCTTAATAATTTCGAAAAATATAATTATAGTGAAATATTTTTACATAATCAAAAATTCAATTTTTTGGGCATTTTGATTTTAGCAAACATGCGTTTTTTTAATTTTTTTTTTTTGTTTTTTAAAATCCTTTTTTTTTTTTTTTTTTTTTGTTTTTTAAAATCCATTTTTTTTTTTTTTTTGGTTTTTTAAAATCACTTTTTTTTTTTTTGGGTTTTTTAAAATCACTTTTTTTTTTTTTTGGGTTTTTTAAAATCACTTTTTTTTTTTTTTTTTTTTTTGGGGGGTTTTTTAAAATCACTTTTTTTTTTTTTGGGTTTTTTAAAATCACTTTTTTTTTTTTTTTTTGGGTTTTTTAAAATCACTTTTTCTTTTTTTTTGGGTTTTTTAAAATCACTTTTTTTTGGGGGGGGGGGTTTAAAATCACTTTTTTTTTTTTTTTTTGGGTTTTTTAAAATCACTTTTTTTTTTTGGGGGGTTTTTTAAAATCACTTTTTTTTTTTTTGGGGTTTTTTAAAATCACTTTTTTTTTTTGGGGGGGTTTTTTAAAATCACTTTTTTTTTTTTTGGGGGGGTTTTTTAAAATCACTTTTTTTTTTTTTTTTTTGGGTTTTTTAAAATCACTTTTTTTTTTTTTTTTTGGATTTTTAAAGTATTTTCTCTAAACAACCCTCCTTTTTTAAATGCTGTTAAACAGCCATATAATTTGACCAAAAATAATAAAGAGAAGGCCCAGAATGGGGTCAGCAAACCAGGAAATGAAGGACATGATCGATGTTTTGGGGTTTCAAAAAGGGCATTTAGATTCGACCCAAAACATCAATCATGTCCTTCATTTCCTGCTGCATACGATCCAGCCGATTACGCATTTCATCGATCTCCCCATTCCAGGCCATTATTTGACAAATTAGCCGTTGGGCACTTTCTGAGGTGAAATAGTCACTTCTTGTACCTAAAGTGGAATGAAACAAAAAAATGTGTTTAGAAATATGCACACATACATAGTTTACCTTACCATAAAGCTGGTGTCTCAGACACTGACCTGGTGGGGTGCCCATGTCGCATAATTCCTGAACATCCTCGGGGGTGGCGCTGTTGCTTGACTCAAGCACAACCAGATCACCTAAAATAGAGTAGAAAAATTACATAAAAGAAAAGGCAGCCATGCATAGATTACCGTAAGCTGGTGTGTCAGACACTCACCTGGTGGGGTGCCCATGTCGCCCACCTCTCCTTCCTCCACATCCTCAGTGGGGCTTGGGCTGATTTCCCAAGTATGTTCTTTTGCTGGGGGGGGACTGGGTTCCTCTTGTTGGCTGAGTGATTTTTCCCCTATGTGAAGCAAAAAATTAATATACTTAGCACACAGATATTTTAGTACATACTAATCTTCAAACATTTGTAGTGAAGTGGTGTACAAATTGTCTGTTTGTGTAGAGTTCCTAGTAGACTTCAAGATTTTAATTTCTAAAGACATATCAAGATGGATAGATATCTCGATATCTAGATATCAATATCAAAATATATCCAAAAATCTTTGGATCTCTCTCTCTCTATATATCTATAACTAAATATAAATCTTCAATCTCAAACAAAATCTAAATCTAAAAATAGATATTAATTTAATTAAAAAAAAAGAAAAAAATTCTATATCTATCTATATATCTACCTATATATCTATATACATACATATATACATACATATGTATATATATATATATATATATATATATATATATATATATATATATACACACAGACACACACACACACACACACACACACACACACACACACACACACACATATATATATATATATATATATATATATATATATATATATATATGTGTATATATATATATATATATATATATATGTGTATATATATATATATATGTGTATATATATATATATATGTGTATATATATATATATATGTGTATATATATATATATATATATATATATATATATATATATACCGTATTTATCGGCGTATAACACGCACTTTTTTCCCCTTAAAATCAGGGGAAAGTCGCAGGTGCGTGTTATACGCCGATCCCCGCCGATCCCGAGCTGTCACATTTTCAAAATCGCGGACCGCGATTTGAAAATGGCGCCGCCGGAGCCGCAGTGCACAGAGCCGGTCCTCGGCTCTTTCCGGCGGCTCTCGTTTACTTTCGGCTCCACTCATAGTCCCGATCGGAGCTATCCGAACCTACTCGGATAGCTCCGCTCGGGACTACGAGTGGAGCCGACAGTAAACGAGAGCCGCCGGAAAGAGCCGAGGACCGGCTCTGTGTACTTCGGCGCCGGCGGCGCCATTTTCAAATCGCGGTCCGCGATTTTGAAGCCCTGGAAGCAGGGACAGGGGATCCCAGGCTGCACTGGGGCAAGGCTGCACTGGGGAAGGCTGCACTGACAAGGCTGCACTGGGGAAGGCTGCACTGACAAGGCTGCACTGGGGAAGGCTGCACTGACAAGGCTGCACTGATAAGGCTGCACTGACAAGGCTGCACTGACATGGCTGCACTGGGGAAGGCTGCACTGACAAGGCTGCACTGACAAGGCTGCACTGACAAGGCTGCACTGGGGAAGGCTGCACTGACAAGGCTGCACTGACAAGGCTGCACTGGGGAAGGCTGCACTGACAAGGCTGCACTGACAAGGCTGCACTGACATGGCTGCACTGACAAGGCTGCAATGAAGGGCATTTAAATGTAAGTTTTTTTCCCTTCAACTTCCCTCCTAAAAGTTTTTTTTCCTTAAAATTCCCTCCTAAATTGGGGTGCGTGTTATACGCCGGTGCGTGTTATACGCCGATAAATACGGTATATATATATATATATATATATATGTCTATGTGTATATATATAGAGAGAGATATATATGTATATATTATATATAGATATGTAACGATGTTTATTAAAAGATCGTTTCAAACGATGCAAACAATCGTAGAGGAATGAAAAGCACATGGAGCGGTATACGAGGTAATCAACACAAGATGAAAACACAGGTACTTACTTTTTTGCAGCACTTTCCGGATCCGTCTGAACTGATCCGGCTCCCTGAGTTTCAGGTCAGACCATCTTTTTCTAAGTTGATCCCTGGAGCGCTGTACCCCAAAAGAAGCCTGTAAAGTGTCCACCACCTTCGCCATTATTTTGGCCTTGCGCAAATTTGGCCGGGTGTACGGCCCATACTTCCCATCATAGTCCTTTTTTTGAAGAATGGCCACCATCTCCACCATCTCTTCAAAACTCATATTGGAGGCCTTAAATCTAGGCCTCACAGATCTTGTTGACGTTCCAGCCTCCGGGCTTTTTTCGCTACCTGAGGTAGTTAACATGTCGTGTGTCTCCGCCATTATTCACCCCACTACGCGCCGTAACTAAAAATGGGCGGAGAACATGAGTTAAAATCGAACGTCAGGGGCGGGCGACGCAGGCGGAGTTTCACACATGCGTAGTGTATAAAGAGGGGCCTTGCGCACGTGTCGTACGTACGTTCTGTGCGTAGAATTAAGGGGCGGAGAACATGAGTTAAAATCGAACGTCAGGGGCGGGCGACGCAGGCGGAGTTTCACACATGCGTAGTGTATAAAGAGGGGCCTTGCGCACGTGTCGTACGTACGTTCTGTGCGTAGAATTAAGGGGCGGAGAACATGAGTTAAAATCGAACGTCAGGGGCGGGCGACGCAGGCGGAGTTTCACACATGCGTAGTGTATAAAGAGGGGCCTTGCGCACGTGTCGTACGTACGTTCTGTGCGTAGAATTAAGGGGCGGAGAACATGAGTTAAAATCGAACGTCAGGGGCGGGCGACGCAGGCGGAGTTTCACACATGCGTAGTGTATAAAGAGGGGCCTTGCGCACGTGTCGTACGTACGTTCTGTGCGTAGAATTAAGGGGCGGAGAACATGAGTTAAAATCGAACGTCAGGGGCGGGCGACGCAGGCGGAGTTTCACACATGCGTAGTGTATAAAGAGGGGCCTTGCGCACGTGTCGTACGTACGTTCTGTGCGTAGGTGATTGTGGACCGGGACGCTACTAAACGAAGGTAATTTAAAATTTATACTTTTGGTCAAGACTTTGTAGCAAGCGGCCTATATGGCTTGACAGATTGATGAGGCCTACATAGGGATAAGATGATGAGGGTTTAGCAGAAACCCAATAAAAGTGTTTTTTGTCTTGTGACTTTATCTTTTATACAGACATGATGAATCCCCTATTTAAGGATCCAGAGTTCCTTACTGCTTTTATTTCTAAATATAGAGAGATGAGGAATTTGTGGGAGGTGAAACACCCACAGTATTATACAAAGCATGTGAGGAAGTCAACGCTGGAGAGACTTCTGGCCTTTGTCCAGGCGACCATCCCGGAAGCAACAATGGAGACATTGCTCAAGAAAATTGGGGTCTTGAGGAACATGTATAAGAGGGAACATAAGAAGATCCAGGAATCAAGGAGATCAGGTGCATCAGCAGATGATGTTTATGTACCCAGGCTGTGGTACTACAATCAACTCCGTTTTCTTGATGACCAGAATGAAGCCAGGGCATCACTTTCAACCCTTCCCTCCACCCTTCCCTCCACCCCAGCAGAGGCTGATGAGGAGCAAGCTGGGTCTTCCATCCTGGATGAACCGGATATGACCATCTGGAGTCAGGTAAATTATTTTAACAAATATTTACTGTACTAATATTAATGATGTTAACTGGATGTTATAATTGTCTAAAATAATTTTGCCCTCAAAATTGTGTATACATATAAATTGACAGTAGTGGCTTAATATGTTTGGCACCTGCTTGAAATAATTAGGGTGTCTGATTAGACTCTTTTATTAAAGAGATGTATTCACATTGAATTGCTAGTCATGAGAAGCAAACTGTGTGTCATTGATGAACCCAAAAAAATATACTAAAACTATTGTCCTTTTTTTATACACAGGATGAGTCCATCCAGGAGGAATGTGGGGAAAGTGGCAGGCAGGAGGAGACCGGGCCCATGGACAGCCTGGAGGAGGCCGGATTCACCATCATCCTGGAGGAGGCTGGGCCCAGTGTCAGGCAGGAGGTGGCTGCTCCCAGTGAGGTGGCTGCTCCCAGTGAGGTGGCTGGGCCAAGTGAGGTGGCTGGGCCAAGTGAGGTGGCTGGGCCCAGTAGGAGCCTGACCGAATCCCAAGTGCCTCCCCTCCACCTTCCCAAAAAAAGGGCCAGGAAGGGGACGGTCACACAGGAGGCATCCCTGCGCCTCATGCAAGAGGCCACCCGTTTTTTAAAGAGCCCCCCGAAGCGGAAGAGTCCTATGGCTGCTACTTAGCCAGCAGGCTTCTTCAAATGGATTGGGAGCAGCGCCTCATTTGTGAGCGACTATTTGGGGAAACAATCCAGAAGGGGCTGCAGGGCACGCTAACACAAAACACCCAACTACATGAGGCAGCCCCCCCTCCTCCTCCTCCTCCTCCTGCCACAACTGAAACACCAGAGCCACAGCCTCGAAAGAAGGCTACAGGGAAGGCTGCAGGGAAGGCTGCAGGGCAGCGTGGAGGAAAGGCTGCAGGGAAGAGAAGAAAGTGATGACTTGGGTTCAGTCTGGTCTGACAGAAGACGCAGGCTGTTGTAGTACCACAGTCTGGGGACATCTATATCATCTGCTGGTGCTGTTGATCTCTGGGATTCTTGGACCAGATTGTGCTCCCTCTTATATGGACTCCTCAAGATCCCCATTTTCTTGTACACATACTTTTTCCAGCGTTGACTTCCTCTTTATTTTATTTAGACCATAAATAAATGGATCTTTTTTGAGTTTAGGTTTTTTATTTTAAATCATAGATTTTAGACACAATGTTTTAAATTAACAAGGGACAACAATCTCATTGATTTTGCAAAAACACAACAAAAATAGATTAAAATAATGTTAATAATGTTCGAGTGGTAAGTATTTAAAAAAAAAAAGATACATAACCAAAAACGGTTCTTTGGGTTAACTTTATATAAAAAAAATAACAAATCACTATAAAAACAAAAATTATAAAGGGTTCTTTGTGGTAACTTTACAAACATTAAAAAAAATTTAAAAAATATTTATAAAAATGGGTTCCCTGTGGTAACTTTACAAAAAAATTTAGAGATAAACAGAAAAAAAGTTCCACAACAATCATAAAATAAATATCTGGATAAAAATTACAAGAAAAGATGACTCCACCAAAAAAAAAAAAAGTTTAAAAAGTATTATTAGTATGGAAACATTGTTTTGAAAAAGCATACCATGTCATTCATGAGATCAAAGAGAAAAAGAATCCAGAAATCTGTTTGGGAGAACTCTGTTTGAATATGAACAGCAAAACATCTTCGTTCTTTATAGCATTCGTAAAGAAGACATTAAATGCGCTGCATTCAACGATCACAGATTTTGCAGCGTGAGGAATGTGCTACCTACAATACGAACACTAGTTTTACTAGACCGAGTGCTTCCGTTTAGTTCTTGCTTATGAGCATGCGTCGTTTTTTTGTCCGTCGGACTAGCATACAGACGAGCGGACTTCGGGGTCCGTCGTAGGTACGACGTAAAGATTTGAAGCATGTTTCAAATCTAAAGTCCGTCGGATTTGAGGCTAAAAAAGTCAGTTGAAAGTCCGGAGAAGCCCACACACGATCGGATTACCAGCCAGCTTTAGTCCGTCAGCGTCCGTTGGACTTTTGTAGACGAAAAGTCCGACCGTGTGTACGCGGCATTATAGCTGCAAAGGGTGGGCCAACTCAATATTGAACTTTTCAGACTAAGACTGGAATGCCAGTAAAGTTCATGTGCGTGTAAAGGCAGGTGTCCCAAAACTTTTGTTAATATAGCACATGTTTTCCATATATACTAAGGACTAGTTAAGGTGATATGGCCTATCCTATTATACTCCTCTTTTTTTGTTACAGATCCCTTATATGGGACTATACGTTTAGGGCATTAAAGCTCCCTACCATATTCTCTATTACTTATTTGGATAATCACCACTTACAGCCACCCCGCATGGTAAATGTGATATAGCCTTCATAAGGTAATGATAAAGTTAGGCATCTCTCATTACACCTTTTTCCTTTGCTTTCGGTCTTTCTAATTGGTCTGTACTTACCTGTAAGAAATATCCTATGCTTTACCATATTATTACATTCCCGCTCTTTATAGAGACCTGACAATCTGTCTATAGTCTGGAATAACTGTGTATCAGCGTAATATGACAAATCAGCAGCTCTAATTTCTCGCCATAGTAATAAGGTAAATTAAATGACTTATTATGTTTAAGTAAGTTTTTGTCCATTTAGCAATGTTTAGCTTGTATAAACATTATACTCAAGCTTTGGAGGGGGGAGGGGAGGATAAGGGGGTTTGGGACATATGAGCACCTGTGTGTGGGGGGTTGTCCCTATGCCTCTGCTGGGTGATGTAGCTGCCGATATCCCCCCCACCCCAGTCCCGTTCTTGCTCCCCTTTTTTCCTCTTTTTACACCTGTTTCCATTCTACATGTGGGGATGAGGTCCTCTATGCAAGGTGTGTATTGTTTAAATGTAATTGTTGACAACTGTCATCTCATTTAAATTGCATTGTGTATAAAATCTGTATCGGTGTCTCCTGATGAAAAGGACAATGTCCAAGAAACGCGTTGAGCCATAAAGACTAGTACATGTGAACTAATTATCTTACTAATGTGGGATCCTTCTTTTTTATAATTTGTATTTCTTGATGTTGTATTTGAAAATGTTGTTTTGTAATAAGAGTCTATATTTGTACTTTTTAAAAACAAACACAAATTAATAAAATTTTTTTTTACATTAGAAATGAATACTGTGCCTGAAAAGTCCCACGCCAACACCAATGTGTTTGTTTACACCTTACATTTGCTTTGCTTTGCTTCAAAAATTATACCCCATGCTGCTTTATTGGTGCTTTAAAGCGTCTAAAGCCTCCATAGAAGTCTATCACAAAGCTTGCTGCAGCTTTTGAGAGGCTTTAATTTAGCTTTAGCCTCACTTTGTTTTGGAGGTATTGCAAGTATGAGATATCAACACACACACACACACACACACAGGGCATCTGCAAAGCTTCATTAAGGCTTTAAAAACGCACCACTGAAGTATTATCGAAGCACCACCTAAGCATCGCAGAAACATCAAAAACACATCAAAAAAGCATGGTGAAGCGGTAGGTGCTTTAATGTGTGTTGAAGTCAAAGCAAGTGTAAATTAGCACTTACAATACAATTCAATACAAGAGAGGGCTCTTCTCATTGGAGCTTACAATCTTAAAGGGAGTGTCAAGTGATACAAAAGGTAATAAATGTGGGGGATGAGCTGATGGAGAAAGTAAAATTTCACTTTTATAGTTAAGATAGACCTCTTTGAGCAGATGGATTTTCAGGTATCAACTAAAGGTGGACAGAGTAGGAAATAGTTGGACTGATTGAGGTAAGGAGTTCTGGAGGCAAGCATTTTAAGAGGAGACAAGGGAGCCAGAGAGTAGAATATCTTGGGAGGAGCGAAGAGAATGGTTTAATTGGTATTTTAAGACACGGTTTGTGATTCTGCATGGATGGCTTTGTAGGTTGTTAGTATTTTTAATTTTATTCATTGGGCGAGCAGAAGCCAGTGGAAGGGTTGGCGGAGAGGGGTATTGCACACTGAATGGTTGTTAAGGTGGATGAATCTAGTAGCAGCATTCATGATAGAGTGAAAGGGGGATATCCTATGTAAAGGTAGGAAAATGAGGAGGGAATTGCAATAGTTGAGGCGAGGGATAACCAGGGAGTGAATAAGAAGCATTTTTGGTGTTGTTAGTCAAGAAATAGCAAATTTGGACATAATATCAAATCTACAATCATATATATTAAAGTATATGTGAAGTCAAAACCAGGTAACCAGGGAAGCATATGAAGACCATAGTTAAAAAAGTGGTCACATGACAGTGGTAATGTTGGGACCTGTAATGCTTGCCTGGGCAGCAGGGCATGGTTGAGCCATATTTATACATACAATGCAGCTCAGAAGAGAGGGTGTGTCAGGCTGCAGTGTTACGGGATGAGAATGGGACTACAGGCATGCATGTGTCAGCATGACAACCAGTTGTTCCCAGTGCGGAGGGCAAGACGCGCTAGATATGCTAACATGGGATTGTTGGCCCATGGTTAGTGTTGTCAGCCGAAGAAGGAAGTGCAGGAGGGATATACTAAAAGGGTAGAGAGGCATTTTTATCCTACTACACAGACAATATAGAGAGGACTTGGCACATGAGAGTTGGCTTTGACTGTGGAAGCATATAATCATATTTCAGTCTATATCAGCCTTTCTCAACCTTTTTTATCCTAGAGCAGCGGTCTCCAAACTGTGGCCTGGGGGCCAGATGTGGCCCTTTGCTTGCCTTTAACTAGCCCTTGGGCACTATTCCTCCCACTGTTACAATGATACAAGGCACTATTCCTCCCACTGATGGTTCCTAATTCCTGTCACTGATACCAAAAATAGGGCACTATTCCTTTCACTGACACAAATGATTGGGCACCTTTGCTTTTACTGACACCAATGATGGGGCAATATTCCCTCCTGTGATAGCAACAATGGTGCAACACCCCCCCCCCCCTCAATGTAACGAATGATGGGGCGTTTTCTACTCTCACTGATGACAGACCGGCTCCCTTGAAGTCTGAAGGTCAGTAAACTGGCTCTTTTTTTCAAAAGTTTGGAGACCCCTGTCCTAGAGGAACCCTTGCAAATAATTTTTAGGTCTTGGGGAACCTCTGCTAAAACCGAATTATTTGGGGTCAGTTAGAAACTACCCCTTACTTTGGTGTTCATTGGAAGAACTGGCTATGGCACTTGACCTCTTAACTGTGCAGGCACTCCAAATGAGACATCAAGCAAACACAGCTGAAGGAACCCTTGGCAACTTCTGAAGGAATCATATCGTTCAACAGAACCATTGTCGAGAATGACTGGTCTATACGTTTACCCTTTAAACAACTCTAAGCAAATATCTTTAAAAAATATAAACACCAAATAAAATTTCAAACAAGTTGAAAGTGGAAACCGCTCTAATACCTTTTCAAATTACAGCAAAGGCAGAGATCAAAGGTGGTTCATAGAAGCTCCCACCTTTTGCTCCAACAGCTTATATTTGTTGTACCGGGAAAAAATAAGAAGGTGTCCAGTTGCTCTAAGGTGTTAGGTACAGTTTAGACACATTCCAAAAAATTTCAAAGGGAAATAATTGGCTTTAAAAAGGGAGTCTTGCTCTTCACAATAATGCAGCCTTGACAATATATTTACAACCATTCTTGTTTTCTCTTGTTTTTGCAGCTTTGCTTTTTCATAATAAATTTGATCTGATCTTTGTGACAGTTCCAGCAATATGTCAATGAAGCCTGATAGAAAAACATATTGGCACCAATACAGTGTCATGTAATTTCCTTTGTGCAGAAATAATGAAATGTCCAGTCATGCTTTTTGTTTAGCTTGGTATCCTTTTCCAATGAAAAAAACAAAAAACAAACCTCGCTCATTCACCTTGAACCTTTGTTGCAAAATAATTTTAGTTTGTTTGTTTGTTAAAGAAAGTTGTTTGTTTGTGAATGGAGCCCAAAGGGCCTTTCTCATTTTTACTAAAGTTTTAAGTGATTCTGAAGGCTGAGGTTTTTTTTTACCTTCATTCTATGCATGAAAGTAAAAAACCTTCGGTGTGTAGCTCCCCCCTCAGCCACCCCTTATACATGTGTAAATGGAAGATATTACTGCGCTAACTCAAATGAAAAGTGAAAAGCTGCTACATAAACAATGTGACAAAGATGCTAAATAGTGAATGGTATATAGTGTAGCACTAAAGAATAAACACATATGTCTATATGTGAATAAATGGTGCAAAAATCAATCATACAAAAAAAACCAAGGATGGAAATGTGAAAAGGTCCAATAAATATGAAGGTCCTGGAAAGGACCGGTGTGAGTCCACCACCAAATAGTAGCTGATCAGGGATGGAATACACTGGCACTGTCCAGCATAAAGAGCATCAAACGTGGTACATCTTCAACCAAAAGGGGAAGTATATCTACTCTTACTGGAACAGGTGGACTCGACTGTCAGCGACGAGTCATTAAGGCAAGGATGCCAGGATCGGCAGATCAACAGAACTCCAAGGAACCCAAGACCTCCAGACACGACTCCAAAGGGTGTACAGGTAACTACCAGACCGGACCTCAGATGTAGGGAAGACCAGAGCTGGAATTTAGGCAAAGAAGGCGAAACTGGACCACAAAGGAACTCACGTCCGGAAGGTTATGGAAAGAAAAAATGCCTCCATATGGTGTAGGTCAAAAAGTGGGTTTTTTATTCATAAAAAGTGGCATACATCAATAAAGATAAAAACTGTGATCACAGAATAAAAGTGAGGGGCAATGTGAGGAGCAGAAAGCCAAGGTCAACGCGTTTTGTCCCAAAGGACTTCAACTGGGACATACGATATTTTTTTTCTGTGATCACAGTTTTTATCTTTATTGATGTATGCCAGTTTTTATGATTAAAAAATTCTATTCTATTATTCTATTATCAGGACACTGTTTTCCATTATCTGGTGCACTGTGTATTAGAGTCATATCACTCACGTTTTACCGATTTATATTACTTATAGTGATCATGTTGCAATTATTCACTTGATGTAATAATCTTAATGAGTTTAGTGCCGCTATTTGCTTTCACTATTGTTGGGGGGTCAGGTTCATGGTGAATCACATTTTTGTTCATATATTCACTCACATTAAGTGGCTGCTCTGTTGAGGTAATATTTCCATGAGCGCAGTGTTGGGAGTATAGGAGTGGGCGGATTTCCTATATACCATATTATTTATAAATTTATAGAGCAGGCCTTGTGAGACTGTTCTTAATGTACTAGATGTGGAGAGGTCCAGAATTTTTATTATACATTATTTTTAGATGTCCTAAGTTGGTAAGTTATTGGAAAGATGTTGTTCAACATATTCATTAAAAAAAAAAATTGTTGGAAAAAAATGTATCTAATACATGCATTTTAGGTATCTAGGAGTTTCAGAGGGTTAGGTTGGTGCGAAATTGGAGCTAGGCAAACCATTGTTTCTTCCTAGAAAACTGATTGCACAAAAGTGGATTTTGCCACATCCACCAACAGTTGGGGAATGAATATTGTCAGTTAATCTGAATTAGAAATTAGAGAACTTGACTTTTCGGCATAGGGAAGCTTTAAATAAAATTCAAACGATTTGGCTGTTGAATGGCTGATCAGGTATCAGGTTTGGTACCAAATTAGTGAGAAAATGAAAGATGCTATGAGCAAATTATTATTTTTCCAGAGGGATTGGATCAGTCAATTAATTCACGAGTATTGTTTTGATTATGTAATGTTTGGTTTAGGGGTAGTTTTGTGTTTTTCTACTTATTTTTTTGGATGTAATTTGTTTTGTGCTTGTAGGGAAAAAAGTTAAATAAAAATATGGACCTAGGATGGAATAGTTTTCTCCCAATGCTAGAATCGCCATTTAGACATTTCTATACTGTGATCATATCTCCTCTTCAGCATCTCTTCTCCAGGGAGAACACATTTAATGTGTGTAATTGTTCCTCATAACTGAAGTCCCCCAGCCCCTTTATTAGCTTTGTTGTGCTTCTCTGGACTCTCTCCAGTTCTAGCACATGCTTTCTGAGGATTGGTAACCAGAATTGGATGGCATATTCAAGATGTGGCCAAACCAGACTTTTGTAAAGTGGTAGAATTCTAATTTTATCTTTCGAGTAAATACCCTTTTTTAAAGCATGTGAATAACCTGCTAGCCCTGCTTGCTGCAGCTTAACATTGAGTGCTTTTTGCTGAGTCTACTAGGACCTCCAGATCATTTTTTATCCTCAATTCCCCCAGAGGTTCTCCCCCTAGTGAGAAACTTACAATCATATTTTTAGCATCCAAGTACATTATTGTATATTTTTCAATATCAAACCTAATTTGTCATGTAGTTACCCGCCCCATTATTGTCTCAAGGTCTTCTTAAAAGTTGCTATATCCTGTTGTAAAGTTATAGTCAGCAAACACTGAGACTAAACTGTTTATACCAATGTCAATATAATTTCTGAACAAGTTAAACAGAATTGGTCCCAGGACAGAGTCTGGGGGTACCCCACTTACAACTCCAGGCCACTAAGAACATACACTATTTATTACCACCCTCTGAACACACTTCAATAAGCAGTTTTGTATCCAGGTACATACATTATTGTCAATGCCAACAGACCTCAATTTGTAAATTAAGCATTTATGGGGTACTATATCGAAGTCGAAGTCCAGGTACACCACGCCCACAGGTCTTTCAATATCCAAATTACAGCTCACCTCCTCATAGAATGTTAACAGGTTGGGCTGGCAAGAATGATGTTCCATAAATCCATGCTAGTGACTACTAATGGTACTATGCTCATCAGCAGACTCTTGGATGTGGTCCTTTATCATCCGCTCCAGTAGTTTACATACTATTGATGTTAGGCTGACTGGTCTGTAGCTTCCAGCTTTATATCTCGGCCCCTATTTGAATATTGGTACAACATTTGCTTTTTGCCAATCAGCTGATACCATTCCAGCCATTATGCTGTCCTTAAAGATTAGTAATAACGGTCTGGCTATTACATGGCTAAGTTATTGATGTTAGGCTGACTGGTCTGTAGTTTCATGATATGCATCCTAATCCTTTTTTTTGTAAATTGGTACCACATTTGCTCTATACCAGTCAGTTAGTACCATTCCAGTCAGTAAGGTGTCTTTACAAAAGACAATAGCAGCTTGGCTATATTTGTGCAAAATCCCCTCACCGGTGTAAGCCATCTGAACTTCATGATATGTTCACTAACATTTTCTCTAGTCTCTTATGTACCTGGTTTTCAGCCAACCACAGTACCTTTGGTGAAACATCATTATTAATGACTGTTAAGACTATCAAACTCATTATTTTCATCTGTAAATACTGAGGAGAAAAATTATTTAATACATCTTCCTTCTCCTATTCTTTTTGTGATCAGCTTTCTATGTTCATCCGCTTTGGGACCTATCTGTTCTTTTATAACCTTTTACTACTGATATATTTGGAAATATTTGGGGGATTTGTTTGACTTGCTGTTGCAACATGTTTCTTGTATTCTGTTTCAGCCATCCTGATTGCTCCCTTGCATTTCTTGTTGCATTCCTTATCATTTGGAATGTCTAGGGCGTTCCTTTCATTTTATATTTTTTAAAGGCTTGTTTTTTTCTCATTTATTTCTTCTTTTTGTACACTAGAATTTAGCCAAATTTTAATTTTGCTCTTTTATGCTTGTTACCCAATAGAATACAATGACTAATGTACTTGTTCAATTCATCTATCACTTGCCTCGCGTGCCGTTGTTGAAAATATTTTGTCTCACTGAATATTATGCAGTAGGGATCTAATGTTGGTTAGTCTGTGTAGCATTTTCTGCATTTGATGTAATACCAGTAGTATTTATGTTTCCAAGGCAGGTTTGAATTGGTTGGTAGCAGTGATGAAATACTCAACTTAAGGCCCATACACATGATACGAAAATCAGATGGAAAAATTTGTACAACGAGCTGTCTGCCGATTTTCGGATCGATAGTGCGGTGCTTTCGAGAGCCGATTTCGCTTTTTCGGCAGACAAAAGCTGAATGTGCAGACTATAAAATTTTTGCCGGATGTGAACTTAACGTCCGATTTTCGTTTCATTAGTATGGTTTTCATATGAAAAAAATCGTAAGAGCAAGACTGCACATGCTCAGAAATAAAAGAACACATATAAAACTATCCAACACCTTACGTCACTTCTGATGTATTCTGTCAAAAAAAAAATTCTCGTATTGTTAGTAACCTCTTCATTTTCGACATGAGACTAGCATGCCAAAAAAATGGACGTTTGGTCGCCTGAAAATCTGAGTGGGTGTACGAGGCTTTACTGATGCTTTAATGCAAAAAACAGTAGGGAACCCAGAGGATGTGCTTGGGAATAGCTATCCTTTGTTATGAACAGGTAAGCAAACTTACTGGACTGGTGCAATACAGCTATGCCTGGATATAAATGAAAATCCTAAGCAGGTAGGCTGTGTTAACTGTACAAAGTTCAAGGCTGGATTCTTTTTCATTGACTCAAGGGTCCTTTCAGGGACACCTTAAATGGTTGAAATTGTTTCTCTCTGAAAAGCCCCAGTGTCATTAATAGATATATGGTAATTTATATCAAGACAAGACCAGAGCTGTCTTTAAAAAATATGTTAACCCAACATTTCATATTCCTGATTTGTGCCTGCTGTACCATGTACTTGTATGAAAAATTGTTCTGTTCTCTTTGCATTGCTTCCTTTGTATGAAATCCCTGCTGCTCCTGCCAGTCTGCCTGCTCTCCTATTTCAAACTGACCACACAAGGCATGAGAGCACAGCATGGTCAGTTTTCTAGCTGTGCTAGGAACTCAGCCTGCCCCCCCCCTGCACAGCCATTTACTGGGAAGATCAGTGTGCTGCAATTTCTCCTCCCCAGCTCTCTGAGCCTCCTTTGCAGCTGAGAACAGAGGGTATGTGATGTGTATGTGTTTTGCCTTACATATACCGTATTTATCGGCGTATAACACGCACTCTTTTCCCCTTAAAATCAGGGGAAAATCGCGGGTGCGTGTTATACGCCGATCCCCTGCGATCCTGACCTGTCAGAACTAAAAAATCGCTGACCGCGATTTGAAAATGGCGCCGCCAGCGCCGAAATACACAGTGCCGGTCCTCGGCTCTTCTCTGCGGCTTTCGGTTTCACTCGAGCGCCGCCCGAACCTAGCTGAGTATACTCGGCTAGTTTCGGATAGCCCCGCTCACCGTCCGAGTGGAACCGAAAGTAAACGAGAGCCACCGAGAAGAGCCGAGGACCGGCTCTGTGTATTTTGGCGCCGGCTCCATTTTGAAATCGCGGTCGGCGATTTTGAAGCTCAGAGGCTTCAGCAAGACTGCACTGGGGCAAGGCTGGACTGGGGCAAGGCTGGACTGGACACTGGGGAAGGCTGCACTGACATGGCTGCACTAGCAAGGCTGCACTGACAAGGCTGCACTGACATGGCTGCACTAGCAAGGCTGCACTGACATGGCTGCACTAGCAAGGCTGCACTGACATGGCTGCACTGGGGCAAGGCTGCACTGAGAAGGCTGCAATGATGGGCATTTAAATGTAAGTTTTTTTCCCTTCAACTTCCCTCCTAAAAGTTTTTTTTCCTTAAAATTCCCTCCTAAATTGAGGTGCGTGTTATACGCCAGTGCGTGTTATACGCCGGTGCGTGTTATACGCCGATAAATACGGTATATTTTAAACTGAATTATTTGTTTTACAAGGTAAGGGTTCACATATACTCTAAGGGCCCCTTCACACTTCACCATTCTTGTGCAATGCGTTAATGCATGTTATGTCACTAGTTAACCGCTCACCGACTGCCTACCGCAGATGTACTGCAGCAGACCGGCTCTATTGCGTGAAACGACAAACCTGTACATCATTTTTTGCAATAGACACTGGGGGCGTGCGCGCGTGCCGATTGGACAGAGGGGGAGCCAATCAACAGGTTCAGCGGACCTGATGTCCGCCGGCCACCCCCGATCATTCCCCAAAGAGGCAGAACGATGATCACCATTCTGACAAGGAAGAAGATGGAGATCTTGTGTTCATGCTAAGCAGGAACACGGATCTCTGTCTTCACCCAATCAAACCATCCAACACACAGTTAGCAAGCACCTCCTAGGGGCACACTTAACCCTTTGATCGCCCCTGATGTTAACCCCTTCCCCGCCAGTGTCATTAGTACAGTAACAGTGCATATTTTTTAGCGCTGATCTCTGTAATAATGTCACTGATTCCAAAAAAGTGTCAAAAGTGTCAATTAGGTTTGTCCGATTTGTCAGCTGCAATGTTGCAGTCCCACTAAAAATCGCTAATCACTGCCATTACTAGTAAAAAAAATAAAAATAAATAAAAATGCCATAAAAATATCCTATAGTTTGTAGACGCAATAACTTTTGCACAAACCAATCAATATACGCTTATTGGGATTTTTTTTACCAAAAATATGTAGCAGAATACATATTGGCCTAAATTAATGAAGAAATTTGATTTTTTTAATTTTTTTATTGGATGTGTTTTATAGCAGAAAGTAAAAAATATTGTTTTTTTTTTTTTCTTCAAAATTGTCACACTTTTTTGTTTATAGTGCAAACAAATTAAAACCGCAGAGGTGATCAAGTACCACCAAAAGAAAGCTCTATTTGTGGGGGAAAAAAGGGACATACATTTTATTTGCCTACAGCGTCGCACGACTGTGTAATTGTCAGTTAAATAACACAGTGCCGTATCGCAAAAAATGGCCTGGTAATTAAGAGGGTAAAACCTTCTGGGTCTGAAATGGTTAACGTGTTTTGCGTCATGGCAGCCTATTCATTTTTGAGTGGGCTGCCAACAAACAAGAATGGACCAAAAAATGTGTGTTACTATGTGTTGTGGTGCACTGCAATGCATGTGCATCAGAGCTGTGGTGCTTTAGTGCATTGAGATACCATTCAAAATGAACGGCATCACAAAGCACTAATGCACTTACCATGTGTTAACATGTGTTGGGGTAATGTGCACGGTTCCACAGCATATTGCAGAGCAAAGGTGTGCTTTGAGCCCGGAACTTTTAGTTTTAAAACCAATCAGTGTGGCTAAATAACTGGTAATGCCCTACCATCCATCCAGTTTTGGAAGCAGTCACTGACTGACTCCAATAGGTAGTATGGTGGTGTGGTACCCCACCAGTGTTTGGACACAGGATTCTCAACCAGACAGGTTGAGAGGCTCCAGTGTATTTGCTTATTTGGGAGGAAACTGGCTTTTCAGTTTCCTCATTGTTTACTAAAGTCCACTTTGGGACCTGGAGCCCGGGGATTTCATAACGATCTGGGTGGGATGAAATCCCCAGTGCTGGGTCCGAGTTTTGAGATCCACCAGCATACTGACTGGTCAGGTGCGTGCTGGACTATTTGTAGACACCTGACCACGGTTCTGGGCTCCACCCTCCCGAGGAGTACAGGCAAGTATGGGAGAAGTGTGCATGTCTGCACAGTTCTGTTTGTCAGAGCAGACAGAGGGTCAAAGGCCTGTGGGCTGGAATAGCAAGGAAGCTGGAAAAAAGTGCTGACGTACAGGAGCTCCGTTATAAAGTCAGGAGGGCTGAAGCAAAGCCTGAGCAGCAGAGCTGACCAGAGAGCCAGGTGGCTTGGTATTTTTCGTTTATTACTGCTGTGAAATTGAAACCCCTGCGTGGGAATTCTGGATTGACATTTTCTTTCTTTAATAAAAGTGGGCCTACAAGCCCTTAAAACGGCATATCTGGCGTGGACTCCGCTCACTGGTAGGCTCTACACTAAGCTAAAAACCCCCAATGTTACAGTAGTGGTAGTTCCAATACATCACTAGAGGGGTCCAGGGAGTTTCTATCAAACTCTCATTAATAATTAAGAGACCACATAAAATAAAACTGTATAAAATTGACTAGCAGCAGGGCATCTTTAGAGAGACTTGGCCGAAATGTATTAAAGACAAAAAAGTACAGGCAGGTGTTTTACAACACAAATTAACAGACTGCAGAGGACATAGTAGTACAATTTTAAAAAACAATTTTAGCCCAGGTTCACACTGCTGCGGGATTGAAATTGTGCAAGTTCAGCTTGTTTGGTCCCCCATCCTTCCTGTGATGTCACTTCCGCCGCGTGTTCCATGCTGGTTAGCGTGGCTTTCCAGGGCTCCTCCTGGCTCCCGAGCCGGCCATCCCCCCTCCCAGCAGTTGGAACATACTACTGCGGTCCTGCAGGTGGGATCAGGGAGGAACCCATATCTATAGACTCTGCACCAGATGGGCTTTTTTAACCTTTTATCTCTTGCGACTGTTTTTAATCCATTGTCTTTAAATTTTTAACCAGAATACTACACTTAGCTGGCACTTCCTTCCGTTTTTACTTTTTCCCATTAAATCACACAGAGCCAGTCACAACTCTGAGGATAGCAAGGTGGTCCCATGCCTTTCCCTTACTATATCTCTTTCCATACAGATCAGAGACAGTCCTGGACTACCCTTAATCCTGATCACCGGTCAGACATTTTTTTGCTGGCTGGACTATATAATGCGCCAGAGTATTTTCCCTATATAACAAGCTAAAGCTAGCTTGCAGTCCTAAGTGAATATCACCCAAAAAACAAATGCATAAAGAAATTAGTGAGAAGCTATAATTATAATAATGATATATAAAGTATAACATATATAAACCAATAGTGCATCCAATTACTAGAAAAGTAAATAATCACAATATATAGTTTATTATGATTATAGCATCACACTAATTTCTTTATAGTGATACATTTATCACTGTATATACACCGATCATTATGACCACCGATCAAGGAGTGGACTCCAGTAGAGCTCTGAAGGTATGTTGTGGTATTTGGCACCAAACCATCAGTAGCAGATCCTCCAAGTCCTGTAAGTTGGTGGGGCCTCCATGGATCGGATTGTCTGGCACATCCCACAGATGCTTTGATTAGATTGAGATCTGGAGAATCTGGAGGCCACGTCAACACCTCAAACTCATTGTTGTTTATCAAACTATTGTTGAATTCGTCAGTCTAGGTCACCTTGTTCCATTGCTCTGTGGTCCAGTTCTGATGCTTATGTGCCCATTGTAGGCACTTTTGGCTGTGGACAGGTCAGCATGGGCTATGCAGCCCAATACACACAACAAACTGCAATGCACTGGACTGAACAACACATAACAGCCTTCGCTCCACGCGTACATCAATTACCCTTGGCCGTCCATGACCCTGCCGCCAGTTTGCCAGTTTTCCTTCCTTGGACCACTTATCGTAGGTCCTGACTACTGCAGACTGGGAACATCACACAAGAGCTGCAGTTTTAGAGTTTTTCTGGCTCGGTTGTCTATCCATTACAATTTGACCCTTGTCAAAGTTGCTCACACCCTTATGTCCCGTACACACGATCTGATTTTCCGACAACAAATGTTGGATGTGAGCTTGTTGGCGGAAAGTCCGACCGTGTGTATGCTCCATCGAACATTTGTTGTCGGATTTTCCGCCAACGAATGTTGGCTAGCAGGTTCTCAAATTTTCCGCCAACAAATGTTTGTTCTCGAACTTTCCAATTGTGTGTACACAAATCCGTCTGACAAAAGTCTATGCATGCTTGGAATCAAGTACGACCAGGAGATATAACTAGCGTTTGTAATGGAGATACCATGTACGTCTTGTACGTCACTACGTTCGTAATTGTTGGCCAACATTTGTGTTACCGTGTGTATGCAAGACAAGTTGGAGCCAACATCCTTCGAACAAAAATCCACGGTTTTGTTGTCGGGAAATCCGATCGTGTGTATGGGGCATTACACTTGCCAATTTTTTTATGATTTTAACCAGGGCTTTTTTTCTCAAATAGGTGCTGGAACTTAACCACGGCCCCACAAAACCCCTCCCCCTACACACACCCTTCAAATCACATCAAATAGTGGGTGTGTTCAGTCAAATTTCACAAAAGCGGTAGGAGGGTCTTAATAGGGCATTAAATACCAGGATTGCATTACATATAGAGTGCAGAGCTGTCACTTGTAAACACAGAAACCAGACTTCTGTGTTTACAAGTGATTGTGGTGAGCAGGCACCAAAGGGTCTGAGCCAGAGGTGGTGGAACTGAGTTCCACCAAGTTCCCTCTGAAAAAAAGCCCTGATTTTAACACATTGGGGTTGATTTACTAAAACTGGAGTGTGCAAAATCAAGTGCAGCTGTGCATGGTAACCAATCAGCTTCTAACTTCACCTTGTTCAATTAAGTGTAGCACCCACCACCTTTTGGTTAAAAGAAAGGTTAAATTACCAGTGCATTACTGTTTGTACAGGTCTGGAAGTTTGATTTGGGTTAGGGTGGAGTTGTAGGTTAGAGGGGAGTGTGACCAACTGTTCATCATCACCATGGAAAACCCTCCCTTGCTTCTCCAGAGTAATGTTCTGAGAAGGAGGTGGGTCAGGGCTTGAAGGACAGGCAGTGTGTATGGCCCTGATCCAATGGTTAATTTGTTTGGACAGGGGCGGGTTCATACATATACACTGCGGTTCACATGTCCCGAGAGTCTGGATGGAGAAATAGAAGAAGACAGCATGTAGGGGCTGGTGCAGCTCGGGCGCTCTCCCCTCTGAGGAGGGGGAATGTGCCATGCAGGGAAGAGAGATGGAGGAGACATCAGGAGGAAGCTGCTACTACTAACAGGAGGAAGACTGGGTGATCGACCCTCTATGCCAAACATGGACTGTTGATCAGGAGAACAAGTGAGTGTAAACACAGGGAAACAGTGCTCCCAAAAGACTTAAAGGTGTTAAAGTGTGGGTCCTGGAGGAGATGCAGATCTTCGGCCTTAGAGTATTAATACCCTGGAGAAATCCAATCACTCAGGCCATAGAGCTTTATTCAGAGTATCGTTCTTTGGGTAAACTTGGAAGTACTGTACAGTTGGGAAGTAGCAGTAAACAGAAGGGAGGAGATCTGCAAAGTATAGCTGGAAGGCATGGAGGTTCAGAGACTCCATAGCTGGAAGGTTTCAAGAAACAAGAAGTGGCTGCAGACTGACTTGAGTAGACTGGGGGTTCCCGGACTTCCCTGAGCTGGCGAGGGAAGAAGTGATCGGAGATGAGAAGGCAGGTGAGGCCTGATACACCCAGCATTTCAGTAGTACCACATGCTTTTCAGAGGGGCATGAGCCAGTACGTTAAGGGAAGATTCTAACTACTCGTGCAACTTAGACAAGAAGCAACTTATATCGGTTGGCTTTATTCAAGTAACACTACTGCCAAATCAGGAATAAAAGTTATTGTTTGAATTGTTCAACTGTGTCTGTGATTGCTACAGCGGGGGTGGAAGAAACGGGGGTTAAACCAGCATGTACTGTAATGAACTAACTTAGCAGCTCCTATGGGGTAGTGCGCTACATAAGCTTTGACAAAAAAGACCTGGACCTGGTTTCTACGAAGAGCTGCCCCAGAGTTTTGATGTTCCAGTTCAAGTAAATCAACCCCATTGATTTCAGGTGCAACATGTTTACTTGCCGCCTAATATATCCCACCCACTTTCAAGTGCCAACAAGATAATCAATGTTATTCCCTTTACCTGTCAGTGGTCATAATGTTATGGCTGATCAGTGTATATAGTTTATTATGATTATGACACCACACTCTTTTATTTATACATTATAAGATGAGTACTTACTGTCTCATGTCCCAGTGAGATAAATAGGAACAAATGCATCAGACTATAGAACAGCTCTCACAGTGATATTGAGCAAATCACTGGGCTCTAGCTCTTCCTCCGTCTCTAAATTGTTCTGAATAACTAACAATAACTGGAAGAAACAAAGAGATGCAGCGATTCTCTATGCAAACAAAATACTTGCTCTCACTTTGTAACCTCTGCTGGATATTTTACCATCACATTTTACATTATTACTGGTCATGGATGGCTTTCGAGCAATGGAACTGAAATTGTCACATTAAGCCTCAAGCCCTTCAAAGCCCCTAGCATGTCACGAGTCTTCCACCTAAAAGCACTCAGCAAGCAATTCTCTTTTCCTGCTTATTCCATAAGAACAGAAAGCAACTGTAGGTCAAGGAAAAAATTACAGTTAGGCAGCAATTTTCGGTAGGATTCAAGAGAAATGTCATGAGTGTGTGCCAGTTAAAGCAGTGTTCTCTACCACCATTGACCTCTAGTCCACTTAATGCAAGGTACATCCTGCCATTATGGAGTCATGTGCACAGATCAAAGTTATCTGTCTTTCTCTGTGTCCCCACTTTGGATGTAATGGATCTACCCACTACAATATGAGCAGCACATCTTACAGCATAATGCCCCGTACACACGGTCGGACTTTCCGACGGAAAATGTGTGATAGGACCTTGTTGTCGGAAATTCCGACCGTGTGTAGGTTCCATCACACATTTTCCATTGGATTTTCCGACACACAAAGTTTGAGAGCAGGATATAAAATTTTCCGACAACAAAATCCGTTGTCGGAAATTCCGATCGTGCGTACACAAATCCGACGGACAAAGTGCCATGCATGCTCAGAATAAATAAAGAGATGAAAACTATTGGCCACTGCCCCGTTTATAGTCCCGACGTACGTGTTTTACGTCACCGCGTTTAGAACGATCGGATTTTCCGACAACTTTGTGTGACCGAGTGTATGCACGACAAGTTTGAGCCAACATCCTTCGGAAAAAATCCTAGGATTTTGTTGTCGGAATGTCCGAACAAAGTCCGACCGTGTGTACGGGGCATAACTCTTGTTTCACATGCAAAGGCTGCTGATCTGTGAAGGCCCAGTTCAAGCCATTCATTTATATTTACTGTTTGCTTGAAAATCATTCAACCCAATGTAGCACCCTATAGGTACCAGTGTCTGTAAATAGTTAATTATTATTTTGGTAGAGAAGGCAGACCCAGGTGGGCTGGCTTTGCTGGGTCCCCCTCAGCAGTCTGGGTAGAAATCTACAGGGTTTCCCCAGGGACTGACTGACAGGGAAGTGAGGCACTGCTTGGCAGTATGGTGGGAGCCCTGGCCAATCCCAAGCTGAGAACTTGACCAAATAAATAGTGCTGGGGTCTGCCATGGGCTAAAGCCTCGTACACACGATCAGGCTTCCAACGGGAAATGTTCGATGACAGGCTGTTGTCAGTAAATCCGATCATGTGTATGCTCCATTGGACAATTGTTGTCGGACTTTCCGACAACAAATGTTGGCTAGCAGGTTTTCAAATTTTCCGTGGACAAATGTTTGTTGTTGGATTTTCCAATCGTGTGTACACAAGTCTGTTGGACAAAAGTCCAAAGTACAAACACGCATGCTTGGAAGCAAGGACGAGACAGAAGTGGTCGGTCTTGTAAACTAGCGTTCGTAATGTCGAATTAACATTCATGACGCGGCAAATTATGAAATCTCCAAATGCAGCACAGAATTCTCTTCTTTTTTAATGGGATAATAATGAAGCTGCTTTGCTGGTGATACTGATGGAATTTTTGCAAACAAATTTTCAAAGGCTTTTTTTTTTTCTAGTAATATCAAGAATAATATTATTATGTTTTGTTTTTTTTATTTGGGCAAGTTACCACAACACCATTATCCCGTAGTTTTTAAGATCAAAGATACAATTATGTTGGTGTCCCTTGTCAATTTTACTTTGTATTTTTTTAACCACTTCAGCCCCGGAAGGATTTACCCCCTTCCTGACCAGAGCACTTTTTACAATTTGGCACTGCGTCGCTTTAACTGCTAATTGCGCGGTCATGCAATGCTGTACCCAAATGAAATTTGCGTCCTTTTCTTCCCACAAATAGAGCTTTCTTTTGATGATATTTGATCACCTCTGCCAATTTTATTTTCTGCGCTATAAACGGAAAAAGACCGAAAATTTTTTAAAAAAATGATATTTTCTACTTTTTGTTATAAAAAAAATCCAATAAACTCAATTTTAGTCATACATTTAGGCCAAAATGTATTCGGCCACATGTCTTTGGTAAAAAAAAATGTCAATAAGTGTATATTTATTGGTTTGCACAAAAGTTATAGTGTCTACAAACTAGGGTACATTTTCTGGAATTTACACAGCTTTTAGTTTATGACTGCCTATGTCATTCCTTGAGGTGCTAAAATGGCAGGGCAGTACAAAACCTCCCCAAATGACCCCATTTTGGAAAGTAGACACCCCAAGGAAATTGCTGAGAGGCATGTTGAGCCCATTGAATATTATTTTTTTTGTCCCAAGTGATTGAATAATGACAAAAAAAAAAAATTACAAAAAGTTGTTACTAAATGATATATTGCTCACACAGGCCATGGGCATATGTGGAATTGCACCCCAAAATACTTTTTGGAAAGTAGACACCCCAAGCTATTTGCTGAGAGGCATGTTGAGTCCATGGAATATTTTATATTTTGACACAAGTTGCGGGAATGTGACCAATTTTTTTTTTTTTTTGCACAAAGTTGTCACTAAATGATATATTGCTCACACAGGCCATGGGCATATGTAGAATTGCACCCCAAAATACATTTAGCTGCTTCTCCTGAGTATGGGGATACCACATGTGTGGGACTTTTTGGCAGCCTAGCCGCGTACGGGGCCCCGAAAATCAAGCACCGCCTTCAGGATTTCTAAGGGCGTAAATTTTTTATTTCACTCCTCACTACCTATCACAGTTTTGAAGGCCATAAAATGCCCAGATGGCACAAACCCCCCCCATGACCCCATTTTGGAAAGTAGACACCCCAAGCTATTTGCTGAGAGGCATGTTGAGTCCATGGAATATTTTATATTTTGACACAAGTTGCGGGAAAGTGACAATTTATTTATTATTTTTTTTTTTTGCACAAAGTTGTCACTAAATGATATATTGCTCAAACATGCCGTGGGCATATGTGGAATTACACCCCAAAATACATTCTGCTGCTTCTCCTGAGTACGGGGATACCACATGTGTGGGACTTTTTGGGAGCCTAGCTGCATACGGGGCCCCGAAAACCAATCACCGCCTTCAGGATTTCTAAGGGCGTAAATTTTTGATTCACTCCTCACTACCTATCACAGTTTCGAAGGCCATAAAATGCCAAAATAGCACAAACCCCCTCCAAATGACCCCATTTTGGAAAGTAGGCACCCCAAGATATTTGATATTATTTGTGGTGATATATTTTTTGAGAGGCATGGTGAGTATTTTGCAGCTCTCATTTGTTTTTGAAAATGAAGAAAGACAAGAAAAAAAATGTTTTTTTTCTTTTTTCAATTTTCAAAACTTTGTGACAAAAAGTGAGGTTTGCAAAATACTCACTATACCTCTCAGCAAATAGCTTGGGGTGTCTACTTTCCAAAATAGGGTCATTTGGGGGGGTTTGTGCCACCTGGGCATTCCATGGCCTCTGAAACTGTGATAGGCAGTGAAGAGTGAAATCAAAAATTTACGCTCTTAGAAAGCCTGAAGGCGGTGCTTGGTTTTCGGGGTCCCGTACGCGTCTAGGCTCCCAAAAAGTCCCACACATGTGGTATCCCCATGCTCAGGAGAAACAACAGAATGTATTTTGGGGTGTAATTTCACATATTCCCATGGCATGTTTGAGCAATATCTCATTTAGTGACAACTTTGTGCAAAAAAAAAAAAAAAAAAAATTGTCTTTTTCCCGCAACTTGTGTCACAATATAAAATATTCCATGGACTCTACATGCCTCTCAGCAAATAGCTTGGGGTGTCTACTTTCCAAAATGGGGTCATTTGGGAGGGTTTTTAACTGTCCTGGCATTTTATGCACAACATTTAGAAGCTTATGTCACACATCACCCATTCTTCTAACCACTTGAAGACAAAGCCCTTTCTGACACTTTTTGTTTACATGAAAACATTTTTTTTTTGCAAGAAAATTACTTTGAACCCCCAAACATTATACACATTTTTTTAAAGCAAATGCCCTACAGATTAAAATGGTGGGTGTTTATTTATTTTTTTTCACACAGTATTTGCGCAGCGATTTTTCAGACGCATTTTTTGGGGAAAAAACACACTTTTTAAATTTTTAATGCACTAAAACACACTATATTGCCCAAATGTTTGATGAAATAAAAAAGATGATCTTAGGCCGAGTACATGGATACCAAACATGACATGCTTTAAAATTACGCACAAACGTGCAGTGGCGACAAACTAAATACATTTTTAAAAATAAATACATTTTTAAAAGCCTTTACAGGTTACCACTTTAGATTTACAGAGGAGGTCTACTGCTAAAATTACTGCCCTCGATCTGACCTTCGTGGTGATACCTCACATACATGGTGCAATTGCTGTTTACATTTGACGCCAGACCGACACTTGTGTTCGCCTTTGCGCGAGAGCAGGGGGGGACAGGGGTGCTTTTTTTTTTTTTTTTTTTTTTTTTGCTTTTTTATCTTATTTTTGAACTTTTCCTTTTGATTTTTTTTTTTTTTAATCATTTTTATTGTTATCTCAGGGAATGTAAATACCCCCTATGATAGCAATAGGTAGTGACAGGTACTCTTTTTTGAAAAAACTGGGGTCTACTAGACCCTAGATCTCTCCTCTGCCCTCAAAGCATCTGACCACACCAAGATCGGTGTGATAAAATGCTTTCCCAATTTCCCAATGGCGCTGTTTACATCTGGTGAAATCTAAGTCATGAAATGCTCGTAGCTTCCGGTTTCTTGAGCCATAGAGATGTTTGGAGCCATTCTGGTCTCTGATCACCTCAATGGTCAGCTGGCTGAATCACCGGCTGCATTCTCAGGTTCCCTGTTGGGACAGGAGAGCCAGAGAAAAACATGGAAGACGGTGGGGGGGATTCCCTCCCACTGCTTGTAAAAGCAGTCTAGAGGCTAATTAGCTGCTAGGATTGCTTTTACATGAAAGCCGACCGCTGGCTGAAAAGAATGATACCAAGATGATACCTAAACCTGCAGGCATCATTCTGATATAACCACTCAAAGTCCAGCAACATACCAGTACGTTGCTGGTCCTTGTTGGGCATATATTGTAAACTTTTTTTTCATGCAGCCTGTGGGCTGCATGAAAAAAAGAGATTGATCGGTGGGTAGGCCCACCATTAGAATACCTCCCTTCATCCACCCACTTCTAATGATGGGCATACATGCACCGTATATATATGCCAAAGTTAGGAGCAAATCGCTCCTCCGCTCCTCCAGACAGAGGTGGAGCACTGTCTGGAAACAGAAGGACTCTGACGATCTCTTTCTGGAATTTAAGGAAGGATCCAGTCCGTCCTGAAGCTCTGTATAGCACATGAGCGTTCAGCAAAGCCAATTGAAATAAATAAACAGACACTTTTTTGTACCAGCGTCTGGCCTTATGGGCAACTAGGTACGGCGCCAACAACTGGTTATTGAGGTCCACCCCTCCCATATTTTGGTTATATTCGTGGACACAGAGGGGTTTCTCCACAACACCAGTCGCCGTAGTAATTTGGACCGTCGTGTCTGCATGAAGGGAGGTAAGAACAAAAACATTCTTATTATCCTCCACTTCATAGCGAGCAAGTTATCACACTTCAAGCAGGCTCTCTCCCCCAGCCTAAGACGGGAATCTACAAGCCGCTGGGGAAAGCCCCGGCGATTAGGTCGCACAGTGCCACATGCTCCAATCTGTTGATCAAAAAGGTGACTAAAAAGTGGCACGCTCGTGTAATAATTGTCCACGTACAAGTGGTACCCCTTTCCGAATAAGGGTGACACCAAGTCCCACACTATCTTGCCAGCGCTTCCTATGTAGTCAGGGCAGTTTGTCGGCTCTACGTGACTATCTTTGCCCTCGTAAACCATAAATCTACATGTATAGCCTGTGGCCCTGTCACAGAGCTTATACATCTTGACCCCGTATCTGGCACGCTTGCTGGGAAGGTACTGTTTGAATGACAAGCGGCCAGAAAATTTAATCAGGGACTCCAATCTCTGGCAAGGGAGGACTGGGGAATAGTGGCGATGTGTTGACCAGCGTATAAATTGCTTTGTTCCACAATAGATCTATAGAGATCTTCAGTGAAAAACAGCGAATAAAAATCCAGTGGCGTAAAATCAACCTTTTCCACCTGAATTATGGGTTAGCCAGTGAATGGGGGAAGTACGAGTGCTGCAGAAGTGGTGGGTTCCCAATTCGGATTGGCGAATGCAGCAGGAAGGGCACTATGGGCATGACGGGCCTGTGTTCGTCTTCTTGGTGGCAGCGGGACACTACTAGTGCTTGCCACCTCGCCAGCTTGAACTGCACTTATAGGACTCGCCACGTCACCACGTGATACTGCAGTGCTGAATGTACGACCAGGGTGTACTAGGCCACTGGTGCTTGCCAGTTCACCAGAAGGAATAGCAGCGCTAGTACCACAACTCCGTCGTCAGAGCTATTTGTCATGGAGCCGCTGTCCTCTACAGGATCGTATTCTGAGCCTGAATCTGACAGATGAGTGACTTCCTCTTCACTATCTGTCATGCTCAGAAATGTGTAGGCCTCTTCACTAGTGTACCTTCGATTTGCCATTTTGGGCTCTAAATTTAGGGGTACACTAGTGAGACTCACAGGCAAAAAAGCTCCTGACTGTCAGCGACTGATTCAAAAAGCTACCAAAAAACTGTTAGCGATCGCAGGGATCAGGCCTGACTCTGCGAATGCTGCAGTTATGTGTGCTTAGTGTTTTGTAAGTGTCAGTGATCGATCGATACTGCACTTGGGTGGGCTGGGCAGGGCTGGGCCGAGGGGCAAAAAGCAGGTGCTAGCAGGTATCTGGGCTGATCCTGCTAACACTGTGTTTATGGGAACCCTAAACTGCTGGGGATGCTAGTATAGATCTGATCGGATCAGATATCGATCCGTTCAGATACTATACCACTAAGGGAGGTGTATGCTGTGTGCGTGGGTGTTAGCGGTACTGGCGCTAACCTGACGCTGCCTGGGGTGACGCAGACCTTATATGACCCTAAAAACGTAACTTATATCACCGCCGGGCAAGTAGGGGGTTAAACCTTTAAAAGGTAATAAACGGCGGGTGCCCTAAAACTATAATAAACTATAAAAAACAAACTAACTAACCAGCGTCACCTGTATCACTTATACGATGATCGCTGGTGAAAGGGTTAACTAGGGGGCAATCAGGGGGTTAAAACCTTTAGTAGGTAGTATATGGGGTGCCTGTCGCTATAAAACGCTGACGGCGAACCTATATACTTACCTCCCTAACTAGCGTCACCAGTGGCACTAATACAGCGATCAGAAAAACGATCGCTTAGTGACACTGGCAACAGGGGATGATCAAGGGGTTAACCTTTATGGGGGGGGGTTAGGGGGGTACCCTAGACCTAAAGTGGCGTACCCCAGACCTAAAGGGGGCTAACCCTAACTGCTCTAACACTTATAACTGTCACAAACTGACACCAATGCAAAAAAAAAACTGCTATTGGTGTCAGTGTGACAGGGGGTACAGGGGGGTGATCGGGGGGTGAAAAGTGTGCCTGGCTTGTTCTACTGGAAGTGTAGTGTTGGTGCACTTACTTGATGTCTTCTCTCCTCAGCGCCGGAACGGAAAAGACCGGCTCGAGGAGCGATGACATCACTTCCTCTGCCTCTGTTTACATTACAGAGGCAGAGGAAGATTCTCATTGGCTGGGAGCGATCGCGAGGGGGGGGTCACGAATGGATGGCCTCCCCCTCACGTCTGATCGCTGCCAGACAGAAGCCGACTGCCTCAGGCACCGGGGGGGTCCGATCGGACCCCCCGCCCGTGGGAGGCAGATCACATACAGGTACGTGATTCTGCCTGCCCGTGCCATTCTGCCGACGTACATCGTCGTGAGGCGGTCGGCAAGTGGTTAAATGTAACTGCCTACTCCCAAACTGTCATTTGAAGTAAAACACATAGCCAAGTATTATTCTACACAATTTTATTATTGTGCATAAAAAAATAAAATAAATAAAATTAGACATGTTATCTGCCAATTGAATTTAAACAAAAAGTGCATTCTATGCATCCAAAAATATAGAAAATATAACAAATCAAATCATTAATCGACCAAAAAAAAATGTCAAAGCAATAATTCCAAGGCCAATAATCAATAACACGTTATCTCCTCCAATTCCGCAACATGTCTGGTTGACGAACGCCAGTCAAAAACTAACTGAAAAGTGCGAAATGAAAAGTGCAAACTGAAAAGCGCTAAATGATAAATGCGAAAAGAAAAGCGTGAATCAACACTCACCAAATTTCTACTAACATGAAATTAGCATAAGGAGACAAAGGGTGGGGCTAAAGATCTGAAAAACCATGTAGTACATCACTACATTCGTAATTGTTGGCCAACAATTGCGTGGCCGTGTGTATGCAAGACAAGTTTGGGCCAACGCCCTTCGGACAAAATTCCATGGTTTTGTTGGCCAACAACGATCGTGTGAACGAGGCATAAGAGTCGTGTGGAGAGATGGAGATGGAGTGATGGAGTGCTGAGCCAGGATGGGGCCTCCGGGTGGAGGGGAGTGCTGCCTCTGGTGGGAGGTGTGGTGGAGGTGACCACCGCTGTTTCTGAGCCACAGTCAGAACTGGCTGCTGGCATTACTGTGGAAGAGCAGACACCCCAGCGAGCTGTACTGTGAATAACCATCCCCCTTAGAAACAAGGATCAGTGAAAGTGGGGCATCTGTTCATTTAAACCTCTATAGCCAGAAGAGGGGATAGAAGCAGCCAGGCACAGGGCCCAGCTAGTTTCCAAAGGTCCCAGGATGGATCACACTCCTTGCTATAGGACAATGATTCTCAAATTGTGTTCCGCATGAGATTTGCAGGTGTTTGCGTGGGAGTTTTTAAAAATATTTAAAATTGCTAGCATTTTGAAACCTTGAACATTTCAAAAAATTAAATAATAAATCAATGTCGCAAAAATTAAAAAAGTAACATATATAAAAACGCAATCTCTGTCAGTCTGTCATTTATTGGTTCCTTTCATAACGTGAGACTTGTGTGAGATCTCGTTCGCTCTAATTAGATTATAATAATAGAGACCGTTCCATTCCAACTTTGATGCTTATAAATAAAGTTTGTTCATTGTTTAACGATGGAGAAATACTTAATACTCAACATTTCCCGAAAAGAGCCTGGATGAATATTAGATCCCAATGAAGAAGTCACATCCTGCATTTATTGAGGGGTAAGGGAATTTTTGGGTCTTTGAGGCAATGAGTGGGTAAGTTCATCTGCCTCATCCCTGTTATATATATAAAATAAAATCAATTGATTAATTGAAGGAATTGGTTGGAACTTTATATGAAGCACAGCTAAGAGTAGTAGGGGTATAAAATCACATGATAATGGATTCAAAAAAGATATACATTAAATAAGGAAGATAACATGAATAGCACCTTGGCAATTTATTATACATAATAACAACATAAATTATAAACAATCTATTGATAATAGATGCATTGGTATATGGTAATAAAATTGTTCTGGTTCATAAAAAAAATGTTAATAGTAGTAATGATTGATAATAAAATTCATAGCGTTCGTATTGTTGAATCTCAGAATCACATAACTGTATGATGTAACATAAGACTGGGGCTCTACGCGTTTCGTGGAGATATTCACTCGTCAGGAGCAATTTACATAAGCATAAGTCTATAATAAAAAAGGATTACAAAATGAGCAGATGCTTGTCACAAAGGGAGAACAGAGCGGAGGTGGAGTAGATATTTCCAAACGCATACATGAATAAATCTTAGCTGTGCTTCATAGAAAGTCCCAACCAATTCCTTCAATTAATCAATTGATTTTATTTTATATTCTGCAATCAGTTCAAAAGCAATCAAAGTAATTCTGCCATTTGTGTCCTCATGGTTTTGTGAGTTTGGATTTTCAGCATTGACTGAAATCAAATCGAAAAAGAGAGGGAGACCACTCAAAATCGACAATGAAAAAGTTTGAGAAACACTGCTATAGGATGACTGTGTTATACTGCATTTGGAGACTGTGGGGTGAGAAGAGGAGTAGAAATACAGTTGATGTCGTTTATGTGATGTTTGCTGTTAAAGAGACTGCGCCACACAAGAGAGGCTTCTTTTAGGCCGTCTGAAGATTACCTAAAGTGACAGTCCTCAATGTATAAAGTTAATGGATTAATGGCATCCTGGAACTTCCCAATACCCTATCCAAGTTAAAATCACCCAATAATCATAAAAACAACAATTCCATGGACTGTTTTCTGACTGCGAGTGACTGTTACAAATTCTGGTCCCTTGGATGCCAGGCAGGAATGCTCCCGCCTGGCTGTACACACAAGGTGAACCTTTTTAACCACTTCCCGCCCGCCGGCACCTCAAATGACGGCTGGACGTTGCGGCTCTCGTTCTGGGTGGACATCATATGATGGCCCTCCAGAACGACTGCTCGCGGTGATCGGTGGTGTGGTGTGTCAGTCTGACACACCTCTACACCGATCTTGGTAAACAGCCTCTGACTGAGGCTCTTTACCATGTGATCAGCCATGTCCAATCACAGCTGATCACAATGTAAACAGGAAGAGCCGCTGATTGGCTTTTCCTCACTCGAGTCTGACAGACGCGAATACAGAAGAGCCGATCGGCTGCTCTCCTGACAGGGGGGGTCTGTGCTGATTGTTTATCAGCGCACACCCCCCCTCGAATGCCCACCCAGGACCACCAGGATGCCACCAGGACCACCAGGGATTGCCACCACACTGGACCACCAGGTATGCCAGCCTAGACCACCAGGGAAATGCCAATCAGTGCCCAGGCATCCCTAATGCCTGCCAGTGCCAGTGCCATCAGTGTTGCCTATCAATGCCCTCTATCAGTGCCACATACCAGTGCCCATCAGTACCCAGCAGTGCCGCCTATCAGTGCCCATCAGTGCCCAGCAGTGTTGCCTATCGATGCCACCCATAAGTACCCATCAATGCAGCCTTTCAGTGCCCATCAATGTCGCCTATCAGTGCCCATCAGTGCCCACCAGTGCCACCCATGAGTGCCCATCAGTGCCGCCTATCAATGCCCATCAGTGCTGCATATCAGTGCCACCCATCAGTGCCGCCTACCAGTGTCCATCAGTGCCGTCTATCAGTGCCCATCGTCAGTGCCCGTCAGCGCCCAACAGTGCCACCACATCGGTGCCACCTCATTGGTGCCACCTTATCAATGCCCGTCAGTGCCGCCTTATCAGTGCCCATCAGTGAAGCAGAAAACGTACTTATGTACAAAATTTTATAACAGAAACAAAAGAAAAACTTTTTTTTTTCAAAATTTTTTATTTGTTTAGCAAAAAATAAAAAACGCAGAGGTGATCAAATACCACCAAAAGAAAGCTCTATTTGTGGGAACAAAATGATAACAATTCTGTTTGGGTACAGTGTAGCATGACCGTGCAATTGTTATTTAAACAGCGACAGCGCTAAAAGCTAAAAATTGGCTTGGGCAGGAAGGGGGTGTAAGTGCCTGGTATAGAAGAAGTTAGATACAGCGGCCCCAAGGGGGTAGCTCTACACAACTATATCCACATTTTGTAACATTTTTTTACTATGGCTTTAATTACATTACTTACCTGACTAAGTAAAATGGGACAAAAATATACACAACAATACACTCTGTTACCAATAATGTTCCCGTTTTCGTTTCATTTGTTTTTTGCTTTTTTCGGAAATTTGGAAATTTGAAAATTTGGAAATTTGAAATCGGAAATTAGAAAATTCAGAATTTGGAAATTTGAAAATTTGGAAATTCAGTAATTCAGAAATTAAAAAATTCGGAAATCCAAAAATTTGAAAATTCAGAAATTCGAAAATCCAAATTTTAAAATTTCCAAATTTCCAAAGTTCCCGAATTTTCAAATTTCCGAATTTCCGAATTTTCAAATTTTCAAATTCCGAATATTCCAAACGTCCGAATTTTCCAATTTCTGAATTTCGACTTTCCGAAATTTCGAATTTCCGAATTCGAATTTCAGAAGTTCCGACCTTTCGAATTTCCGAAATTTTCCAATTTCCGAATTTCGAATATACGAAATATCGAATTTACGAATTCCATATTTCCCAATTTTTGAATTCCGAATTTACGAAATTCTGAATTTCCAAAATTTTGAATTTCGGAAGTTACGGAAATTTCAGAAATATGGAAATTTTGGATTTAATGAATTTGTCAAAATTTGTTAAAAAACAAAATTTGGAACTAAATGAATTGCACATATCTACATTCCTGTGCCAGTGTCCTATTCACTTCTATTGGGACCTACACCTGTATGTCATATTAGAATAGAGTGGCTGTATCCATGCAGCCTCATGTCCCAGTAGATATGAATGGGGTGCTGACACGGGGATGGGCACAACACCTATGTACCTCCGTGCTGATAAACGACAGCCTTGCAGGAGATGTATGTTTGCACCCCTTGTGAATGTACCCTTAGACCCCTTTCACACTGGGGCGGTTTGCAGGCGGTATTGCGCTAAAAATACCGCCTGCAAACCGCCCCTAAACAGCCTCCGCTGTTTGTTCAGTGTGAAAGCCCGAGGGCTTTCACACTGAAGCGGTGCGCTGGCAGGATGGTGAAAAAAGTCCTGCAAACCGCTTTTTTTGAGCAGTGAAGGAGCGGTGTATTGAAATCAATGGGACAGCGCGGCTATACCGCGGCAATACCGCGGCTATAGCCGCGCTGTACGAGGGATTTTAACCCTTTTTCGGCCGCCAGCGGGGGTTAAAACCGCACCGCTAGTGCCCGAATACCGCCGACGCCCCCACCTGCCCAGTGTGAAAGGGGCCTTACTAAAAGTAGAATCTGACATAACAGTTGTCTCCACAGCTATTAAAGCGGAGTTCCACCCAAAAATGCAGAGAATACATTACAATACAATACCATACATTACATTACTTTCGAAGTTGTATTCTGTCATAAAAGAATGTCTGTAAATTGGGTAACCTCTTCATTTTCGATATGAGATTAGCATGCAAAAAAAAAATGGACGATCATTTGTCCGATATTTTCATTGCGTGTACGAGGCTTTAGCTTAGTAAAAAACTAAAAAAATAAGAAAAATCAGCACAAGAACATTACTTACTACCAATGTGTCCCTTGTGCTGCTGTCCCTTCATTTAGTAGAAAAAAAAGGAGAGAGAACAAAAGGAAGCGCCACCTAAGTGCAGTATTAAAGCTGGTTTTTAATGGCACAATAAACATGAACAAAAAGTAGATGGGGTACAGGCTCATCTGTGTCTTTTAATCCTGGAGACTCCTCGGATCCGGAAATGTTTCCTGGATGCGTTGATATTGTAGTAGCAGGTCCTCAGCGCGTCCTGTGGCCACAGGAGAGGAACCGGGACCAGCGTGAAGCGCACGGACGTGACGTCACAGGTCACAGGAACACATCCGGGGAGTTTGATCACAGGAACGAAGATATGCTAGCAGGCTATGTGCTCGGAGCTTCAGCTCCTTCTATTGAGCTTTAATACTGCACTTAGGTGGCGCTTCCTTTTGTTCTCTTCCCTTATTTTTCCTGCATACAGAGCCAGCTCTCTGAGGACAGCAGCCGCCATTATCACATTATTATTTCTACTGTTATTCTTGGACTACCGCTATCATTTTTATGAACTCATGACCTCCTTCCAATACATATCCAGTATTAGTGATTTTACCACTATTTTAATTTATTTTAATTGATACCAATCGATCTTATCTTGTATTACACTGTATCCTGCGCTAACAGTTATTATTACTAGATTGTAAGCTCTAACGAGCAGGGCCCTCTGATTCCTCCTGTATTGAATTGTATTGTACTTGTACTGTCCTCCCTAATGTTGTAAAGCGCTGCGTAAACTGTTGGCGCTATATAAATCCTGTATAATAATAATAATAATCATTACTATTGCCTTCATTTAGTAGAACTCTTCCTCCTTTATCTAATCTCTAAACTTTAATCTTCTCTTGTCTAATCTTTAATCTGTTTAATCTTCAGTACAGCAGGGATTAAAGTGATTGTATAACAAACATCTCACATGTACCTGCTGTGTGTAATGGTTTCGCACAGAGCAACCCCGATCCTCCTCTTCTCGGGGCCCCCGCCAGCATTCCAGGTTCCCCTCCCCCCACAAAGTGCCCCCATAGCAAGCCTCATGCACGTTTGCTCTGGTCTCTCGCTCTCTCCTCCCCTGCTGTGATTGACAGCAGCGGGAGCCAATGGTCCCCAATGCTTTGTCTGAGCCAATGAGGATGGAGGGAGCCAAGAGAGCCTCTGCTCTCATGCACATCACTGGATCGAGATCAGGCTCTGTTAAATATAAAGGAGGGCTGGGGGGAGCTCAATGCAGAAGCTTTTTTTACCTTAAAGTTATTGTAAAGATAGAAGGCTTTTTATCTGAATGCATTCTATGCATTCAGATAAAAGCCTTGTGTGTGCAGCAGCCCCCCTCAGCCTTCCTAACACTTACCTGAGGTCCTTCTAGCTCCAGCAATGTTGTCTCGGCCACCCAGGACTCCCCTCCTCATTGGCTGAGACAGCAGCGCCATTGGCCATTGGCTCTCGCTACTGTCAATCTAAGTCAGTCAGCCAATGAGAATAGAAAGGGGGCGGGGTCAAGCCACAGCTCCGTGTCTGACCTGTCACATGCACTCATTAAGACTATGCCCTTATTTTCTGCCCACTTCCTCCACTCATAGAAGCTAAACTACAGCTACTTTGAATGCAAAATGATCTAAGAATGGAAGATAGGTGGATGATTGAAAGGTCCACCTCCTCCTTTCATAGATTACGTTTCATCCATAGGAGCTGTAATATTGCTTTCATGAATGGAGGAGCTGGGCAGAAAGAGCGGGCATAGTCGGGCACTAATGATGAGTGCATATGACAGGTTCCTCTGTTCTATAAAGCTCCGCCATACTGGAAGATTATAGAGGGGTGATCAGAGGAGAAAATTTTCTACTAAACCAACAAACATCAGCACAAGGGGCAAATCGCACTGATGGTAAGTAACGCCCCTTTTTTGCTGATTTCTCTGATTTTATTATGTTTTGCACTATAAACAAAAAAATAGTGACAATTTTGAAAAAAAGCTATATTTTTTACTTTTTGCTATAATAAATATCCCCGATATGTATTCTTCTACATATTTTTGGTAAAAAAAATTGAAATAAGCGTTTATTGATCGGTTTGCACAAAAGTTATAGCGTCTACAAAATAGGGGATAGTTTTATGGCATTTTTATTAATAATTTTTTTTTTACTAGTAATGGCGGCGATCTGCGATTTTTATCATGATTGCATGATTGGCGGACAGATTGGCGCTATTTTGGGACCATTCACATTTATACAGCGATCAGTGCGATTAAAAATGCACTAATTACTGTGTAAATGTGACTGGCAATGAAGGGGTTAACCACTAGGTGGCGCTGTAGGGGTTAAGTGTGTCCTAGGGAGTGATTCTATCTGTGGGGGGAGGGGCTACGTATGACACAACACTGATCACTGCTCCCGATTACAGGGAGCTGTGATCAGTGACAGTGTCACTAGGCAGAACGGGGAAATGTGTGTTTACATTAGCACCTCCCCGTTCTTCCTCTCTGTGATAGGATCACGGGCATCCTCACGGACATCGAGTCTGCGGGACCCGCGATCACGCTCACAGAGCTCCCGGCGCGCACATGCCCGCAAGCCACCTCTTAAAGGGCAACATACAGGTATGTTAATCTGCATGTACGTGTCCTTCTGGCGCAGTATATCTGCGTGAGGCGGTTGGGAAGCTGTTAAAGCAAAACTTCAGGATAAGAAAATGTTATCTAAATACAAGAGGCATGCAAATTCCTCCTTGAATCTTGGTGTGCTCTGTGTATTTCTTCCAGATCTGTGCAGCAATCCAGAGTGAAGTTTTGCCTATGTGAAAGAGCTTCCTGTAATAAAGACTGGAACTGCTGCTCTCTCTCTCTTTGTGCAGGGTGACCAGTCTTATCTCCGCCCCTCCTGTAATTTTTTATAGGAAATTTGTAGTAGGTGTGTCTGCAGGGTCCCTCCCACAGCTATAGGTGTGTCCACAGGGTCCCTCCCACAGCTCTGCTTTCTGCACAAGCTATGTACAGCCCATAGATGATGCTGCTAATTTTTACAGGCAATATCTGGGTTTACACAAGTATTTGGTACACACAATGTGGATTCAAACTCACTGTCCACTTTATTAGGTACACCTGTTTGATTGTTTGGTAACACAAATTGCTAAACAGCCAATCACATGGCAGCAACTCAATGCATTTAGGCATCTAGATGTGGTAGAGATGACTTGTTGAAGTTCAAACTGAGCATCAGAGTGGGGAAGAAAGGGGATTTAAGTGACTCTGAACGTGGCATGGTTGTTGGTGCCAGATAGGCTGGTCCAAATATTTCAAAGACTGCTGATCTACTGGGGTTTTCATGCACAACCATCTCTAGGGTTTACAGAGAATGGTCCGAAAAAGAGAAAATATCCATTGTGCGGCAGTTGTGTGAATGAAAATGCCTTGTTGATGTCAGAGGAGAATGGGCAGAGTTCCAGATGATAGAAAGGCAACAGTAACTCTACTCAATAACCACTCGTTAAAACCAAGATATGCAGAATACCATCTCTGAACTCACAACACATCGAACCTTGAAGCATTGGGGCTACAGCAGCAGAAGACCACACCAGGTGCCACCAAAATTGGACAATAGAAGATTGGAAAAACGTTGCCTGGTCTGATGAGTCTCGAGTTCAGCTCCAACATTCAGATGGAGGGTCAGAATTTGGCATAAACAACATGAAAGCATGGATCCATCATGCCTTGTATCAACGGTTCAGGCTGGTGGTGGTGCAATGGTGTGGAGTATATTTTCTTGGCACACTTGGGCCTGTTAGTACCAACTGAGCATCATTTAAACGCCATGACCTACCTGAGTACTGTTGCTGACCATCTCCATCCCTTTATGACTACAGTGTACCCATCTTCTGATGGCTCCTTCCAGCAGGATAATGCACCATGTCACAAAGCTCAAATCATGTCACCACTGGTTTCTTGAACATGACAATGAGGTCACTGTACTCTAATGGCTTCCACAGTCACCAGATCTCATCCAGTAGAAAATGATCCGCACTCCCGTTGTTGCTCTTAAAATTTCTTAATTTTATTGAATAGCCACAGTGAACAAACGCAGAATAAGTCAGTTGACACGTTTCAGCCTATAAGGCCTTAGTCATAACCCATCCAGTAGAGCACCTTTGGGGTGTAGTGGAACAGGAGATTTGCATAATAGATGGGCAGCCAACAAATCTGCAGCAACTGCGTGATGTTATGTCACTATGGACCAAAATCTCTGAGGAATGTTTCCAACACCTTGTTGAATCTATGGCACAAAGGATCAAGGCAATTCTGAAGGCAAAAGGGGGTTCAACCCGATACTAGCAAGGTATACCTAATAAAGTGGCCGGTGAGTGTATATCCCTTGTAGCTATTAAGTAGTGAATTTAAATAAAATAAAAATAAAACAATTGCAACAGAAAAAAATAATTAGCATGTTGGTGAGAGGGAAAAGAAGGAGCCAGGAAAGGCATAATACCCTATTATATTGTAAGATTTTCTGACAAGGGCCCTCTTAATCCTCTTGTATTTTATTGTATTGTAACTGTACTGTCTCCCTTTTATATTGTAAAGTGCTGCATAACCTGTTGGCGCTATATAAATCCTGTATAATAATAATATAAGTCGATTAAACTTGGGCATTCTGTAAAACTATATCTTCGTGACATACTGTATATACTGATGTGTTTTAGCAAAGCTGGAGATATTCACTTCTTTTCTAGACTTCAACTTCAGAGAATATCACATTCTGTATTGTGAAACTGTTTTGTTAGGAATTACCTCTATATACACATTTATATATATATAAGAAAAAAAAATGCGACCTTTATGGATCAGCCTCATCACGACACATCGCTTCTTTGAAAGGAATTATTTTATTTCCAAGGCCTGTTTTCATCTGACATTACAATACATCATTATGTCACAGAACACCATAGAAACTGTTTATATGCTTTTAGTGTGCGTTCCCTGGGAACTAATTTCTTTCCTTTGTAAATACATGTTATCAACTAAGTACAAAAAAAAATAAATAAAGTGATAAAACATAAAGCAAAGGGTGTACATTCTCCTAAATACATAATAAACCAGACTTGCTATATCATTCTAAAAATAAGATGATGCAGCTGCAGAACTGTCATGGACCCATATAAGCTATCTGTTATAATTTATGTACTGTACATTAAGTAGTTGAAGAAAGGCTTGTTCGGAGAGGAGCCTTGTTTATGATGAATTCTACATTGCCGTCTAGTCTGATTCTGTTTTCTTTGCCACTTTAATCGCTGCTGCTGCCAGATAGGCACAATTAAAGAAGTGTGACTCAGTGTGTCAGCTGGTAGATATTTTTGTCCCTACAATTTTCCCATTTTGATGTACTGTAACATATAACACAATCTCATAAGTCTCTAGGTCTTTATGTGTACACATGCATGTACAAGAGAAACCACAAGAGGTATGGGCCTGACAATTAGGTTCTTTTCATAGTGTGATCCTCTCCTGTTACTGAGCACAATGGACCTCATTTATATACACTATATTGTCAAAAGTATTGGAACACCATCCTTTACACGCACATGAACTTCAACGGCATCCCAGTCTTAGTCCATAGGGTTCAATATTGAGTTGGCCCACCCTTTGCAGCTATAACAGCTTCAACTCTTCTGGGAAGGCTGTCCACAAGGTTTAGGAGTGTGTCTATGGGAATGT